>NC_089857.1:3977500-4278333 GCF_036373705.1 Amia ocellicauda | reverse complement strand
AAATAGTGGTTTTAAAACAAAGAGTATAACAAAACATTGAGCCACATGCTTAAAGAGAATTACAATTCTGTACTCAATGGCTGCTTAATATTTAGTCAGATACTTATTTTTCTACTCAAAAATATAACTTTTCAAATACATGTGGTTTTCTATTAGCAGGTGAGTCTAACTTTGTATTAAATCTGGCCCTAAGGTATATGGAATATGCAATGCAGCACTTAGTTTGCTAAAAGTGTCTGCTAGGTTAGGCTTCAGTAAGCACAGAAGACTAACAGATATTCCTTGTATTTCCCTGAGGCTGCTTCTGTGCCAGCACCTGAGAATGCCATATATTTCATGATAACATTGGTTTTGGTATTTTAATTTTTTTAAATGTTTTAATATGTTTGTTTTCTTTAGATGAAGCTGGAAACAAAGCTTATATTGCTTCACAGAATGATTTATGAACTTTCATCTGTCTTTGCAGGATCCGGCCTTAATATCAGTGACAATGAATCATGTCATGGGAGTCAGGATGGTGTCAGTGTGGCAAACTCCCAGATTGTAGAGCTGAGAAGGATACCCATAGCAGATACACACCTCTAACCAGTTATTTTGTTTCTTTGTTTTTTAATTTTAAAAATTTAAAAATCAGTATTTTTATACTTGTACTGCTTTTGCACTAAAACATTATGTTATTTGGATAGTATACAATTAAAAAAAAAAAAATCATTAAGATTTTGAACCGTGAAAGTTGATGATTTTTGTAACTAAATTAAATTAAATCATGACAGTCCTCAATGAAGATGAAGGCAGTTTTACCTTGACTGGATGTAAATTTTATGTAGCATTTATAGGTTATATAGTATGGTATACTTCATTAACAATGTTGAGTTTGTGTAACATTGTCAATAAATAATTCAAGAACTGTTTTGCAAAGAACGTTTTCATTTGATTTTATCTTATGAACTATATATTCCAGAGAATTCATGCACATGGGTCACAGGCACATTTTCAGTTAAAACAAGGATAGAAACTATATATATATATATATATATATATATATATATATATATATATATATATATATATATAATCATATAAATATTTATATATGATTTGAGTTCAAAATCACAAATGTGAAGGTTAGTTTAATTCATAAACAACATTCCTTGTAACTCCCTATTGATGTCTTCGGGTTCAGTTGATATTAAATGTTAGATTTTTATTAGCAAAGGGAATTTGTTTATTAATAACAAAAGATACATGTCTGAAATACAGTCCAGAACAGATTTGTCTGCCATAGGATAAGGTGGGTTTCTGGAATAGTTAAAGACAAGGTATGAGAGACAGGATATTGATTTTGTTTTCAATTACAGATTAGTCTCTGACCTAATCTCTCAAAAGTATCCTTTCTGCCAGTGAGAACAAGCCAATTCAACTACAGTTCTCATTGAGCAAATACTGTTTTCAAATCTATAATAAATGAATGAAACTATAGATCTTAGAAATGAGAAGTTTTCAGTAGTTTTTGTGCTATACAAAATGTGTACACTATTCTTATGCTGACCAGATGGTTAGACAGAGCTCTAAAGGAGTAATTATTTACTGCAATATTGAACATATTGACTGAAGCTCAAACCTTACTGAAACCCATGTTGTGTCCATGTGTAGATGAGGCTTAGTAGAACATAGTCACAGTAATATGGATGGATTCCAAGCTGGAAAAGGTAAATCTTCATTGTTTTAATAAATCAGTTTTGAATGGATTCTCTTTAGAACAATCAGATAATGATACTTGTCCAAGTTCCCTACCCATACATATACAGTTAGGTCAATAAATATTTGAACAGTGACACAATTGTCATAATTTTGTCTCTGTACACCACCACAATGGATTTGAAAGGAAACAATCAAGGTGTGCTTTTAGTGTAGACTTTCATATTTAATTTGAGGGTAATTGGGTGAACGATGTAGGAATTACACCCATTTTTATATGTGGTCCCCCCAGTTTTAGTGGCTCAAAAATAATTGGACAAACTAACATAATCGTGAATTAAATTGTGAGTTTCAATACTTGGCTGCAAATCCTTTGCAGTCAATCACTGCCTGAAGTCTGGAACCCATAGAGCAGGTTTCTTCCCTGGTGATGCTCTGCCAGGCCTGTACTGCAGATGTCTTTAGTTCCTGCTTGTTCTTGGGGCGTTTTGCCTTGAGCAAGTGAAATGCTGCTCAATTGGATTCAGGTCAGGTCATTGACTTGGCCATTGCAGAACATTCCACTTCTTTGCCTTAAAAAAGTCTTGGGTTGCTTTCGCAGTATGCTTCGGGTCATTGTCCATCTGCACTGTGAAATGCCATCCAATGAGTTTTGAAGCATTTGGCTGAATCTGAATGGATAATATAGCTCTAAACACTTCAGAATTCATCCTGCTGCTTTTGTCAGCAGTCACATCATCAATAAATACAAGGGAACCAGTTCCCTTGGCAGCCATACATGCCCATGCCATAACATGCTTCACAGATGAGGTGCTATGCTTCGGATCATGAGCAGTTCCTTCCCTTCTCCATATTCTTCTCTTCCCATCATTCTGGTACAAGTTGATCTTTGTCTCATCTGTCCATAGGATGTTGTTCCAGAACTGTACAGAGTTCTTTAGATATTTTTTGGCAAACTCTAATCTGTTCTTCCTGTTTCCTATTTACATCTTGTGGTAAACCCTCTGTATTTACTCTGGTGAAGTCTTCTCTTGATTGTTGAATCAACAGATATGCCTACCTCCTGGAGGGTGTTCTTCATCTGGCCAACTGTTATGAAGGGTTTTTTCTTCCACCACAGTCGTTTTCCATGGCCTTTTGGTGTTCCTGAGCTCACCAGTGTTTTCTTTTTTTAAGAATGTACCAAATAGTTGATTTGGCCACACCTAATGTTTTTGCTCTCTCTCTCTGATTGGTTTGTTTTGATTTCTAAGGTACAGCTGAAGGCAAAACGCCCCAAGAACAAGCAGGAACTAAAGACAGCTGCAGTACAGGCCTGGCAGAGCATCACCAGGGAAGAATCCCAGCATCTGGTGATGTCTATGGGTTCCAGACTTCAGACAGTCATTGGGGGGACCACATATAAAAATGGGTGTAATTCCTACATCGTTCACCCAATTTGGATGTAACTACCCTTCAATTAAATTTGAAAGTCTACACTTATAGCACATATTGATTGTTTCCTTTCAAATCCATTGTGATGGTGTGCAGAGCCAAAATTATGACAATTGTGTCTCTGTCCAAATATTTATGGACCTAACTACATTCCTGCCCCCAACAGTGACATCCTCTCATCTAATGGTAAACTATCAGCCTTTCAAACCTTCCATTTTAAATGGGTATTTTGTATCCTTTCTGCTTATTTTTGTTTTAAAACTTTCTTCTGCTGGCATTGTCTTGAAAAGCGAGTACAACAGAGGATAGTAATTCACATAAATCTGCACTGTGTTAGAAGACTAGTGAGAAATGACGTGTTGAGTGATTACAGTTTAAATAAGAGGGGGGATTTGTGCAAATGCTGGGAAATTTCAGCCTGGTTACATCACTTGGAAAGTAATCTGGCACACTGCACGCACTGTGGCCTAAAAAGGTTAGGAATTAGTGGAAATCTGTCTTTCTGCTGTCCTCAATGAGCAGAAAGTATTGAAACTGTCTTCATTCGATTTTAATTTGTGTTGCAGGGAATATTGTAAACAAAAACAAAAAAAGACCTTTACAAAGCAATCATAAACAGTAACATTGAACATGTAGTTGCATTAAGGATGGAAAAATACCATTGTTTAATACATAATATATATATGTGTATACACCGAACAGCCATAACATTATGACTACTGACAGGTGAAGTGAATAACTCTGATAATCTCGTTATCATGGCACCTGTCAGTGGGTGGGATATATTAGGCAGCAAGTGAACATTTTGTCCTCAAAGCTGATGTGTTAAAAGCAGGAAAAATGGGCAAGAGTAAGGATCTGAGCAAGAGCCAAATTGTGATGGCTAGACCACTGGGTCAGAGCATCTCCAAAACTGCAGCTCTTGTGGGGTGTTCCCGGTCTGCAGTGGTAAGTACCTATCAAAAGTGGTCCAAGGAAGGAAAAGCGGTGAACCGGTGACAGGGTCATGGGCGGCCAAGGCTCACTGATGCACGTGGGGAGCGAAGGCTGGCCCATGTGGTCCGATCCAACAGACGAGTTACTGTAGCTCAAATTGCTGAAAAAGTTAATGCTGGTTCTGATAGAAATCACAGTTTGTTGCGTATGGGGCTGCATAGCCACAGACCAGTCAGGGTCCCCATGCTGTCCCCTGTTCACTGCCGAAAGCACCTACAATGGGCACGTGAGCATCAGAACTGGACCACGGAGCAATGGAAGAAGGTGGCCTGGTCTGATGAATCACGAATTAATGGTGTTGACTTGGCCTCCAAATTCCCCAGATCTCAATCCAATCGAGCATCTGTGGGATGTGCTGGACAAACAAGTCTGATCCATGGAGGCCCCACCTCACAACTTACAGGACTTAAAGTATCTGCTGCTAACGTCTTGGTGCCAGATACCACAGCACACCTTCAGAGGTCTAGTGGAGTCCATGCCTTGACGGGTCAGCGCTGTTTTGAAGTCAAAAGGGGGACCTACACAATATTAGGCAGGTGGTCATAATGTTATGGCTCATCGGTGTATAGTTACCTGTTAAATATTAGACCGAGGCAAAAAGTAACAACCGACAACAGCAGGGGTAGAAAGTTAAAAGGCATTCACATGTGTGGTGAACTGTGAAGTTTAACTAAACTTTAAATGTTTGTTTCTCGCACTGTAAATTCTTGGCTTAGGAGTACAAGTGAGACGTGTAATTCTTTTAATTTGCAGATGTGTTTGAATCCTTAATACTACAGTAAATGTGGTGTAGGTAAATGAATGCCCTTGGGACCTGCTCATTACTCATGTGTCAGTTTACAACCACTCAACATCTCACCTCATTATTGGTGATGCCTGACTCAACAGCTGCTGGAGAGGGTCAAAGTGAATTATTAATTTGGTCTAACTGAAATAGCTGATTACATTACAATATCTGTGTTTTGATTTAACCATTTAATACAGCAATAAACAAATAGATTGTGAGAGTTGTTGAAGTGGTGTCACTGGAAAATAAAACATTAATTTAATGAAAAGAATAAATAAATTAAGCATCAAATAACACAGGGGTATAATGTCTCCCAGATAAAAAACACAACACCAAATTATTATTTTTAAGGTGGTCTATTGAATATCAGAATGATTTATGTTCATACCACAACTCAAGTTGTGCTGTAAAATACAGCAAAAGAGGAACATTTAGCATTTACACATCAAAATACATCAAACAGTTAGGTGTAAAATATGGCAAGTGGCTACTGTGTATTTCTTGCAGGAACTGTCTCAGCCCACACAACATTAAAATAAAATAACAACTTTCATTTCTGTTTATGTGTCATCTATTATAATCTCCTAATATGCTTTCAAAATCAAGAATGCATGAACGAACAAACGAACAAAGTATATAAAACGGGGTTGTAAGCAGCTACTCTTTTTGCTGATACTGTATAAATAAGTATCATAATATATTATGTTTCTTTAAGACACATTTGTTTGCATTTTTGTATTATGAATTTCCTTACCACCACTGACCATAGACTATTTGTGAGTTCAGTTTAGACAGGTTTGTGGTTTACAGTCTGTACACTTTCCAAAGATGAGAAACCACAAGAGAACAGTTGTCATCAAGTACTTAGTGTGAGTTATTAAGGCACAGTTTAAAAATAGATTTTTGGACAGTTACATATTGATCTGCCATGTGGTGTCTGGGATATGCACAATATTAATTTGTGCAGGAATATAAGAAATCATCTTCATGTATCTCTTGGTGTAGATTTAATTGTATATGTCCTTATCAATACTGAGTCAACACTTTTGAAGTCTATACAAACACATGTGCTTTTTTCTGGTCTATATATCCCTGGAAAAACAAACCAACACACCATAATATCACAGTGTTAAGACCAATACTTTCGGTTTTAATTATTTAAACCTGACTGTGGGAATGTCCAGCATTGCTGTCAGTCTGTCACCTTCACTTGCAACATTATCACACCAAGAATTACACCCCTACTGCACCAATTGTGCAGCTATAATACCTTCATTATCGTGCATCACTTAAAAGCATGTTCATGGTAGTGCATACCATGAAAACACATTAAGAGGACCATGCTTTTCAGATGTATTGTAAATGACAGTTTAAGGGGAAATTTGAAGGTTGTGACAAGGCTAGACTGCATGCAGGGGATGGGAGGGTTTCCTGCTATTGAAATGTAGAGATGACGAATGATTAGTGAGTTTGAAAAAAAATCTACTTTTTATCCTTAAGTATAAAATAGGCAGACTCTCTGGTAAAATTAAACTGGCTTGGTGACATGCCGACTATGAAGAGAGGCAAGACAAGCTTCTTGGAGATTTCAATTCTTTAAACACCTTATGAAAAATTAGACTGAAGCTACATGATGATGAGTTCAGTTAACTCCTCCACCTAGCACTGGTACCATACCGTGCCAGCCTGGTTCTGGGTCACGTCGTATATGCCAGTGGAAAAGAGGTATGAGTCAGCATGTTTAGAGCCATGTGATTTGCACTAAGAGTTAAGCATCTGTTTGAGTAGCTATTCAATACTGAGAAGAGAAAGCAAAATTCTCAATGGTTACACCAAAAATATATATATATTGCAATAGTTCAGAGTGCTGGGTTCTATTGTTTAATAGACTCAGAAGGCTGAGTTTGAATCCATCTGGGACACCCGGAGGAATGTGTTTGGTCTAAGCTTAGCCCACAGTGCATTCAAAACTACATAACAGCTTTCAGAGACAGAGAACAGCATAGCTGTCTCCTGGCCGATGCCCAGAGCTTTGCTGGAGGGAAAGAACTGACCTGGATAGGAGCTAGACTGGCTGGACAGGACAGGAGGGGACGTCACTAGCAGCAGAATAGGACCTGACATTTGATGTAATTAATACCTCCCTCATAACTGTTGGATTACTCTGTGTGGTGAGGTTAAGTAACTGTTAAGCAAAAGCAATTAATTTTGATGTCAGTAACTGCATTAAGAGATACCATGACCAAAGGAAAATATATATCTATCGTATCCGGAACAACAAATCCATCATTCTTTTGGACATTCAGAATCACAAACCACTTTGAAAGCAATTTAATATGAAACACATTACTTGCCCAGTTTCATAACCTTTTGGCATTCTCTGCCAGTCATCAAAGGTCACAGGAATCAAATCCAGATGACTCATTACTCAGATGGCATGTTTTGGACCATGTACCCTCTCCCAGCAGTCTTGGATCGTCATGAAACCCAAGACGGTCTCTGAAGTCTGAATATAGCAAACGTCATTGGAATATGTTATGTGAAAATAGCTGTCTAGCTAATTCTACACAGGCATTGCTGTGACTTGGGTGAAAACATTTTCTTCCCTGCATAGCAAATTAAAAGAAACAATGTAAAAAGCCACAGAAATCAAATTTAACCTTCAACGTGGCTCCAATCAATTCATGAACAAAAACAGGGTGAATGGGTTTCTCTTGTTTTACCCCAGTTTTACTTGCTTTAACACCCTGATAATCTTATTTTACCATTTGCATTGCCTGTTTTTCATTAAACATGCCGCCATAAGCTTTTTGATTATTCACTCTCTTTTTTCTGGTCTTTTCTGTTGTTCTTGAAGCTATTTATGTTTCATAATCAGGTAAATGTGTTGATTATGTTTTTGATTCAACCTTTGTGGTTTGCAGTGTAATAGCAGCGACATGAATTAGCCAGCATGATAAGATGGTCTTCAATGTTCAAGTTTGATTAAAATGAGGTATGTACAGTCCTTTTCATAATATTTAATTAAAATGTATTTAAAGGTCATTTGCACCTTCTAATTCTAAGATAATAATGAAGAAATATAAGGGTGATATAACTACATCAGTAAACATCGGAATTAAACTAATTTCACCAATAACAGTTCAAATTTCGTCTTTGTAATAATGAAACTGAAATTGCTTGTTATGAAATGTCCCTTTGTAAAGCAGAAGTGAATATCAAAAGCAGAAGTACTCAGAATACAGTATGTATGCAGTTAAAGGAAATGGCAAAAAAATGATGGGAACAGAAATGAAAAGACAAATGATCTGATATATCCGATACAGCAATGCGCCATACAGTGCAGTCTAAATGTTTTGAATACACAATGTTTCAAATTCTCGAAGTTTCAAACTGATATATAGAAATCAAAGGCAAAACTACACAGCACTGCAAAATTCAGAATCATATGGTAATGTAGGATTGCTATTACAAGGGTGGTGGTTGTGTATGAAACCAAGCTATTTCATTTTTTATTTTTTATTCATTTTCTACACATTTGTAGAATATTTTAATTCACTTGAAAGTTGAGGAGCAGGATGTGCAGATCAATGAAAATGAATTAATTAATTTGAATTCCAGGCTATTAGGCAACTTCATTAAAAAAAAAAAAAAAACTTTCTATAGGCAATATACACTCACCTAAAGGATTATTAGGAACACCATACTAATACTGTGTTTGACCCCCTTTCGCCTTCAGAACTGCCTTAATTCTACGTGGCATTGATTCAACAAGGTGCTCAAAGCATTCTTTAGAAATGTTGGCCCATATTGATAGGATAGCATCTTGCAGTTGATGGAGATTTGTGGGATGCACATCCAGGGCACGAAGCTCCCGTTCCACCACATCCCAAAGATGCTCTATTGGGTTGAGATCTGGTGACTGTGGGGGCCAGTTTAGTACAGTGAACTCATTGTCATGTTCAAGAAACCAATTTGAAATGATTCGACCTTTGTGACATGGTGCATTATCCTGCTGGAAGTAGCCATCAGAGGATGGGTACATGGTGGTCATAAAGGGATGGACATGGTCAGAAACAATGCTCAGGTAGGCTGTGGCATTTAAACGATTCCCAGTTGGCACTAAGGGGCCTAAAGTGTGCCAAGAAAACATCCCCCACACCATTACACCACCACCACCAGCCTGCAAAGTGGTAACAAGGCATGATGGATCCATGTTCTCATTCTGTTTACGCCAAATTATGACTCTACCATCTGAATGTCTCAACAGAAATCGAGACTCATCAGACCAGGCAACATTTTTCCAGTCTTCAACTGTCCAATTTTGGTGAGCTTGTGCAAATTGTAGCCTCTTTTTCCTATTTGTAGTGGAGATGAATGGTACCCAGTGGGGTCTTCTGCTGTTGTAGCCCATCCGCCTCAAGGTTGTACGTGTTGTGGCTTCACAAATGCTTTGCTGCATACCTCGGTTGTAACGAGTGGTTATTTCAGTCAAAGTTGCTCTTCTATCAGCTTGAATCAGTCGGCCCATTCTCCTCTGACCTCTAGCATCAACAAGGCATTTTCGCCCACAGGACTGCCGCATGCTGGATGTTTTTCCCTTTTCACACCATTCTTTGTAAACCCTAGAAATGGTTGTGCATGAAAATCCCAGTAAATGAGCAGATTGTGAAATACTCAGACCGGCCCGTCTTGGCACCAACAACCATGCCACGCTCAAAATTGCTTAAATCACCTTTCTTTCCCATTCAGACATTCAGTTTGGAGTTCAGGAGATTGTCTTGACCAGGAACACACCCCTAAATGCATTGAAGCAACTGCCATGTGATTGGTTGGTTAGATAATTGCATTAATGAGAAATTGAACAGGTGTTCCTAATAATCCTTTAGGTGAGTGTATATCTAATAAAAGCCATCAACAAAATGCAGTGTGATGTCTTCTTTCACATTTCTACCTCCTCTCAGTCTTGGGAATTCTATCTGGAGGCAGGGGTTCAACTGCAGGGTGTTAATGACATGCAAAGCACTGATAAAGCATTCCAGTACTCACAACTATCTGTGTTATGAAGTACACAGAGTTACATGGCTGTAGTACCCAATCCAGTCCAAACCAGTTTTGTTTATCACTTGCTGCAGTTAGGCTCTTACACCACTCTGGAGCAGAAGAATCTCTCCTCAGACGAGCACTATTAATATTTGAGACAGCACATCTCTAATTAAACCCTGAGGGGCTCGTGGCACTTTCATTTGAAAGGATGGCTTGAAAAGAAACTGCTTTCTAGAACATGTATTCTACAATTGGAAAATAATAGAGGACAAATTAGGTATTTATTTAATTGTTGAAAAAAGCAGGTTCACTCAGCTATTAGAATTGAGTGTCATGAGCAACAGTACATAACAGATGCTTTTGATAGGAGACTGGCTGGGAACTATACTATGTATTATTAATTATTTTGATTATAATTATTATTGTTCTTGTTCTTGTTGTTTTGGACACTAAGGGACCAGAGTTAAGAAACAATGGACTAATGTCTATGAATGCATTCATTAATGAATAACTAAATATTTGAATATCCAGTCTTATTTCAACATCTGCTGCTAATACCCCCTGCTTGTGGGTGGCTGTATAAATAAGTGCTTTTGTGTAATCATTCATCACTGTATGTGTCGCCAAAGATGCAGAAGTTTATGGAACCATATACATATACCACTGCGAGTGGCAGGCTATCAGGCAGATCATCCACATCTCATAATTAATCGGCTTACCAGTAATTAAAAAGCTAGCACAACAATGTATTATGCTGCTGTCCCGATTTACCAGCAGTCAATCGCATATTGACCTGGATTAGGCAAAGCAGATCGACTTTATTATAGGTAGAGTTATATTACTGCAGCCCCCAGCTATATCCATTTAATACATTAGTTCTACACAAAATCATTTTGCAAGTAGAAAAGGAACACATCACACATAGAGGGCATCTCATTAACCAACACAAATTACTTCTGCAATTACAAGGGCTACAATCCCACTACAATATTATTATTCTATATACGTAGTGGTCCCAATGGTAGTGGGATTGTAGTAGCTGTAGCAGCAGTACTAACCATTTAATTGCAATTGTCGGGGCGCTTGGTATATTGCAAAGTAGACTAGGCACAGGCAAAGGAGGTGTCTTTCTGACAAGCATTTTAATTTGCTGTGTGGCAAACACGTACGTATATTATCAGGGCAGCGAGATGTTAACAGGTTAATGTAGCAGCGACTATAGATACTAAAGGCTTAAAAAAGATCTTCGTCAGTTTCCTGTAAAAGCACAATTAGGCGTAACTAATGAGCACCGCCACTGACCTCCACAATACAATGTCGTGGGCAATCTGGCAAGGGCGCTGCGGATGGAGGAGGGGAGGTTGGCAAGAGAATAAAGCCAAAGGTGTGGCTTATGGACTCGGAGGCTATTGGCTGTTGCTCGGTTCATTAGCTGAGCTGAAGAGGACTGGGAAAGCCCATTGCCCAAGGATTGCATTAATCAGCACTGAGTCATCGTGTCGTTTAGGGTGCAGTGAGTTTAGTGTGGCAGTTGGAGAGAGATTACAGTACAAACAGCCAGGTCTTCAACTGTGTGGCAGTTCAGTGGCTGATGGGGGAAAAGGAAAAGAAAAAGCCCCAGCCACTATTTTTCCGTCAGTGTGTTGATCTCATCAGCACTGTGGGCACTGTACACTTGTGTCTGTCATGATATTCTGTGGTTGGGTGAAGAAAAAAAAAAAAAGCAAAGAGTGACAAAACAGTAACAATTATAGAACAACTAAATTATAAATGCTATTAGGCTACCAGTACTAATAGTGATTCGAACATGTAAAAATATATTTAAAAGTTATGTAAAGATATTACATTGGATGTGGTGAGATTTCATTAAAACACAAGTAAAACGTGATTCTAGCTAATCACATCCAAAAGTTTAGAAGCATAAGTAAACATTTTCCAATAGCCATATATCTTTGTCTGGTATTGTAATTGTGTATGCATTTAAGTATGTATGTATTTAGACATATCAAGTGCCAAGGTGCATGCACACAAACGCACACACAGACATATTTAACTATGTGTATCTACGTCCATCGTATGTCTAATATATTATTTGATATTCTCTATGTTTGACTACAAAGCATACAACTGCTTCAGCCTACACTATGTGATATTAAAAGAGCACATAAACCTCAGAATGATTTTCCCTTACAGGCCCAGAGGTTGCCTGGTGAGCTATATCTGTGAATAATTGGGCCAACACTACTTCTTTGATGGAAATGGTAAACAAAAACCCTCATTGTGAAATAAATATCACCATATAAGTTCTGAAGTCTAGGTGCCTCACTCAAAAGAGAATGTTTGAAATGTCTCAAAATCAAATATCTCCCACACCACACCAGAAAATGCTGTCACAAAGATATGCTTGTGCCCTTGCATAATGGAATTTGTTGTAAATGAAAAGATTGAACTCAAGATAAGACGTACTCTGACACAAACATTCAAAATGTTTGTATAGCTACTAAAGTGCATATATAATACATTTTAGGATAGCAGGATTTTCAGGATAACATTCAAGATGTTTATGTGTTATTAAAATAGTTCTCACTCCAATAGGTATGATGCAAAGCTTTTTATGAGTGGGCCTTAATGGACAGCTGTTGCAATCAAGTTCTTTTACCAGGTTATTACACATCTTTATGATGCTGGCCAGGATCTAGGTGCCTACAGCATCTGAGAACAAAGAGCAGATGTAAAATAAACTCACAAAATATGTGGGTACAAACAAAGCATTCACTTTCAAAAATCGACCAAGTGACCAAGCACAAACAATTAGAAAGAAATTGGTGATTACTGATGTTAGTGACTCAAGGTAGTTAAATCTGAGGCGACCAACATAAATGTTTTTAACTTGAAAATTGTTTTTTAACTTTTTTTGTTGTCGGTTCAGCTCGTTTTCAAAGTAATTCAAAAAGTAAAGAAAGTCTGTAGTAGTGTGTTTGTGCCTAGTAATGGTCTTCATCAATCTGATATTAAACAGGAAGATCTGTCCAACAGTGACATTTCCCAGTGCCATTAAAGCTCATTCTGTTGCTAAGGGATCTTAAGAAACACTAACCATAAAGTCATTGTGGTTTCCCATCTGATATTTCACCATCATTATGCCGTCACAACCTCAGTGTTTCTGTTACAGTTACTGTTACCCTGAAATGAGATGACTATCTGTGTTTACTGTTAACACTGAGCTGGTGACGATCTGTGTAATATCATATTTTTAAGTAAGGAAAACATCAAACAAGACTATACATATATATATTCTATAATTTTGAATATCCAGTCAACCTAAGCAGCATGTCTTTGTGATGTGGAAGTACACCAGAGCACCTGGAAAAAACTGCATTTAAGAAACATAAGAAACTGTTGTACTGTCTATATACATATGGGTTACATGTACATATTTTTGAGATGTTTGTTATTTTCAATCCAGGCAAACTGCCTATTCTGGGTTAAATGAATAAAGATGGACAGATTGTACCCAACGTGTTTTGCTCTTATGTGGAGGTACAGTATAAGATTCTACAGATGGGTGCTGGCACAAAACTGAAATTAAAACACCTACCTACTGTACGCCTCCACTTTCTGGAATTCATTCACTGTGGTTTTGCAGTGTTATAGTCTTTTTGGGTTCTTCCCTTACCAAATCTCAGTTGCTATACACCTACTGCCGAGAAATGACTTCATTTCTCTTTGATTACTGCCTGAGGATCCGTGCACTATATAGCAGGTGAGCAGAAGAAAAAGTGGAAAACAGAAAAGAAAGATCATTTCTGGTCATCCCTGCTACTTCTTTATCAATCATTGCTAATAACAATGGAGAGTGCGCTCTCTCCCCTAGATAAAGATTGGCTCTTCTTTATATCTGTATGTCTTTGTATCCCCTGTACGTTTACATTTCCCATTTTAAAGATGACAATGTTTGTTTTTTAAATGGATTTGCATAGGGTTTTGGGCAGTGGCTGTTCATGGTAAGTCAGTATAGAACTCAGTATTGGGCTCAATAAGACTTCATTATGTAATAACTGAACTGCTTTTTCTGAAAGAAGCTGTAGTTTCAACAGAAAATAATCTCATGATTATATATATTTTGCATTAGTCAAATATATTGTCAATTTTGGCATTGTGCACTGTAGGATTAATGCTGTACATGGGCCTTGTGGAAACACTGTGAAAACATTAGAATCTGAAGAACATCATACAATGAAGGATCATCAACACAACCAAGAGGGAGACACAAAAGGTTTTCAATTAAGTGAACGATTGATTGTCACAAATTAATTAAAATAATCCAAATATCTCCCATATCGCTTGTAGGATTGTGAACCTGAGGAATTACATTATTAATGCCATGTCTCTTTGGAGACTCAGCCCACAGCGAGGTTTTACTTTTGTTCTTTCCCCAGATAGGAATTCCTGTTCTATTTTAAGGCCGTCCACAGGGGATTTTATGAGCTTCAGCTGGAACAGCTGCTGTACACATGCAGAACTGAAGACTGGAGAAAGCGTGCATGGCAAAACAGAAACCAAAGTTGTAAAGCATGCAGCACATTATGCTTGTGTTTCATCATATAAAAAATACATTTTCACCTGTGTGCCCTATTTTTTTTTTTTTTGTTCCTAAAATAAAACTTGTCAAGTCAAGGTCAAGTAAAATGGGGTATTGAATAAGTTAGAATAAAATTAATTTAATGAATAAACATAGAAACTGGTATTTACTCAAATTAAAGTTGTATTATTCTTGTTTACCATACTGGAGAAAATAAACAATAAAATAATTCCTGACTACATCTTTTGTTTTCCAAGAATTTGAGCCAGAAAATAAACATCTGTACGACACGTTCTATCTTCCACAGTACAACAAGCCTTTCCTGAAAAATGTAGTAGGTGGAAACATTATGAAGTGCAATGAGAATTGGAATGTGGTTATACTGCATAATGATATGAGCAATGAGAAATGCTTTACAACATACAATCATAATAGAAAAAACTTAATGGAACTTACATGACTGATAAAGGTTCAAATAGAGCATTTAGTCATCAATGTAGATATACTTGACATTTATTTGCCACACATATTCCATATTTAATGGAATTCAGAAAAGATTCACAGACACAGTAGTGGTGGACCATCTTTGCATTCGTACTAAAATGTTAACAATTTGATTCTGTAGGAATATCCAAGCTTTGAATTTTGCTTTCACCAAGACATCTGTGACATCTGGTCATTCAAAATACTGTATTTATCTAAGTTTTCCTTTAAGAAATGTTCACTCCATATGTGATGCAATATCATAGAATCTTATCATCTAGGATATCCAAGGACAATGGCCATGCCAGTGACCTAATTGGTAGGAAATGGTTTGTAGCTATATAAAGAACCTATTCAGGGAAATGTTCAGTTAAGTTTCCTTCATGGGACTGTGAGTTGTTGTAACCACATTCAATGGTTCAGATTTAAGTTATAGATTTAATTTAAGGAAAGAAGATATTATACTGATCTACTTTCAGAAATATATTACGGTTCTGTTAAAATACAGATCTAACACATAACAGGAGTAAAGAAAGGGCCTAGGCTGTGGAAAATAGTATTTATACCTCTGAAAACCTCCAGTATAAAGGTCAGGTATAATGTCATAGAGGTCCAATGAAATTGAATAAATATATGGAGATGTTTTGTGCTGTATTCATTGATGTTGTAAGAAATGTTATTGTATTTTACTTGTAAGTGTCATCTGCATTGCCTTCTGAATCACTAAATCCTTACAAAATCTTAAACTACTGGCAACCATAGCATACCCTGTTTGTGTATCTGTTTTTCATTACGCTGTGAACCCAAATGCCTTTCACATTGTTTCCCTGCATTTGATGCCGCCGAAGAGACTTCTAAAAGTATTTTTAAAATAAACTCCTTGTGACGCATCAGTTGAAAGAAAATTGACTTACCGTAATTCTGGGTTGCTTGCCCGTGTGAGTAATTGTTTGGTGTTGTAAGTTTACATTTTCTTCTGCTGCTTTGCACAGTACATCAATGTAAGTAACAAAATTGAGTACATACATAGTAGTAGTGTCCTCTACACACCCAGGAACACGGCCATTAGAGATCCATTCAGCCCCAGAAGGCACTATAATTTGTAAGCAGTGCAGACTTTAGAAGTTATGCATGTCACTCTGAGCTTTTTGTAGTTTGCTTTGGTTGCAATATCTGTCGAATGTGTATTTGTGTGTGTGTGTGTGTGTGTGTGTGTGTGTGTGTGTGTCTGCTAGTGGGGGTTGTATATGAGTTGGGGGCCTAGGAACTTGATGCAGCTACATTTTAGACTGAGTGAGTATCAGGCTAGTCAGAAGAGCAGCACCTGTTACTGGCTGCAATAAGTGCTGGGTCAAGGATTGCCATGACTCAGGAGCAATAGGACAGACAATACTCTGGGCAGACATGATTCAGCCTGTGCCTAAAAAAGGAAATCCGTTCCTCAGGGGAACTGAATTCACAACATAAAGAGGAAAGAGGATGAAAAAGAACCATAGACATTCCTGTTAGTAATCTCTGTCAGCTATTCTGAATTGTTGTATGAACCAAAGAATGGGTCACACTTGTGATAATGGGTACCAATTCTTAATGATGTTTGAATACCACAGGAAGAACACATTAATACCTTCTGCACTTATGTGTATAACAAGGTTAGGGTCAGAGGTAGGGATAGAGTAATAGACTAGGTTTAGGGTTACAGCTTATATATGTGATCAACATCAGAACTCATTCATTTGTTTTTCCTGTGGGATTCATATATCATTTAAGAATTGGTGCCCATTGTTGTAAAGTGTTTCCAACATATGCAAACTAAAACTATTGTATTTTCATTAATTTAATGTATGTGTTTTTGGTACTGGATGACACCTGAAGAAATCGTAAGACAGTAAAGAAATTTCAAATTCCTAACAGTGAAGTAACAGTTACAGCTTATAACCATGACAAAATGTTTGCCACAGTACTGTTTTGTGTATTCAATTATTTGTTATGAATTATATAACAGCAGTGTAAAATTGTATATAGAAAAAAGGCATATTCAAGCTGTTATTTTCAACCATTTAATGTGAATTAGTCATTGAACTGTCTCTCATAGAAATCTGTGTCAGAGATTAAAAAAAGATTGTTCATGGTCACTCAGGAGCAGAGAGAATATTACCATACCCATTCCTGGCTCAAAAGTGTAGAGATTGCTAATTCTAAGCTTCCTTTTGTGTGAGGGAAAAAAAAAAAACACAATTAGATTCATTCAGTTGACTCTTGTTTCCTGGCATTTTAAGATATTGTTTTACAGGCATGCATTTTAATTACTGTCTGCATTTATGATAATCAAGTCACATTTTGTCATCTGCAATAAAGGTTAACTGTTGACAGGGTACTGTAAGGATAAAAGCATATTACAGGTATTTACAATGCAGACATAATATGGTGCAATGCATTGTAAAATGTGCCACACCTTTTACTGTAAAGATAACACACTCAAACCTACAGTGTGGAAAACATTCTGCTTTCGGTCCCAGTCTGCTGTTGACTGCATACATATTCTCTTTTATTGCTGCTCTCTAATTCATATTAAGGTCATTTTACATAAAAAAACTTGTACTGCTGCCAAACCATTGATTTATACATAAAATTGTGGAGGTGTATTTGTGCAGGGAAAAAATAAGCCACAATTTTATGTATATGTATGGGACTGATTCTGTATGTCGACTAATTTGTCAACTAATAATCTGTATGTTTCCTGGCATATCCAGCTTTGGGATTGCATTAAATGTATTATTGTTGAATTTTAAGGACGGACAGAATTAAATCAGATTCCATGTAAAAGCCAAAGGGCTTCCTAATATACATTTTATTTCACAACGCCACAAAGTGCTATACACCCAGCTAATCAATTCTTATAATTTTGTCTATACAAAATACATTTTCATTTTGACTTGGGCATCTGAAACGACCTTTAGCTTGAAGCTTGTGTTAGAAGGAGAAGTGTTAATAGACTCAGTTACAAGTGGTATTACTGACAGTGGACACCAGCTGATTGTTAAGGATGTGGTTTATGGATAAATATCATGGTGCCAAATGAACCCCATTGAGCAAAACTTAGTTCATAGTTTAAGTGTCACAGATGCAAAAGTTTTTAACTTTGCACTTTTTAAATTTACTTTGAATCATGTTCCTCTGAAGACTAATAAAGCAAACCCATCAGTTGAATCCTTTGGATCAGTACATTTTCAATGCAACTATAGTGACAGTCCAAGCTGAACCCCCTGAGGACTGGAAACCATGTTGCAAAGCAGGGGAAAAAATAAACCTTTTAGATGCTGTAATAAAGTTTATTGACTCTGGTTTATAGTATCTTCTCTCTAATTCAACAACTAATTGTATCAATGCATGACGTTACTATATGCAGCTTCTTAAAACAGAAGGAATACCTGCTGTTTTTAAAAAATGACAGATAAACGGATAGCAAAATGTCTGAAGAGCTGATTTTTTTTTTAGTGGTGTGTAACTTTCCTATTGTATCTATCTCTACATTTAAATAAACAGAATTGTTACGTGGATGCCTCAGACTCAATGTAGATGGGAGTGAGAGAGACAGATATAGGCAGAGGACTCTCCAGGAAAGATAGATTAACAAAACTTTGATCAACTAATTAAATAAACAAATAAAAACTTGGTAGCCCAAAATTAAAATAATAAATTAAAAAGTATATATATTGCAACAAAAATATTCAGCTTCTCGGCTAGCCCAATATTACAAGTCAATGAAGCTAAAGCCAAAACCACATTTATGTATGAGCTCCAGAAATTTCTATTATCAAAAATAAAAAAATGCAATGAAAACCCATAGAGAAAGAACCAAGGAACAATATAGACACCGAAACAGCAGTGTATAATGGCGTCCTGGAAAAGGGCGTCTGCCAAGAAATAATAATAATAATAATAATAATAATAATAATAATAATAATAATAATAATAATAATAATCTAGAACAGTGGTTTCCAAACAGCAAACTATGGATTGTTGCCAGTCTTTACAACAATTGGTACTCTGTACAGTAGCATCATCCTGCACCCTATCATTTTATTCTCATATACAAATGTAAAAATCAATCAAAAAATTTTGTGTTTTGTATTGGTATTGCATTTTAATTGGGAATTATACTTTGTTCTTTGTGTGAGTGCATGTGTATGTTTTATATACAATTATGTTGGCTGTATAGTTCATATTGTGGTGGTCCACGATACCTTAATACTTTCACAAAACGTCAGGCCACAGTGTGAAAAAGTTTGGGAACCACTGATATGGAACACAAGAGAATTAAGAATATATGACCAGAAATGTTTCTCACAAACCAAAAATTGTTTTTGCTCTCGGAAAGTTATTGTTTTTCACAAAACAATGCTAGTCATACTTAAGTACACACACACACCAGATATTTGTAAACTATATTATGCACAATTATACAATGTGACTTATTTTATTTAATATACAAAAGCGTTTTGTTCATTTTCATCATTGAAGGTGATCAGGCAGCTCATACCTTATATTAAATGTTCTTTTACATATTGGAGATGTTTGAAATTATGTCCACATCTGTATATTCATTAAACATTCATTAAATTTATCTTCTACAGCTGCTAGCTCATTTGTAAAGGCAATATTGTTATAGGATGGTCACACATGCAAATTGTTACTATGAGAGCAAATAGATAAAGCAGGAAATGTTGCATCTGCTTTTTCTCAATAAAGTGTAGTTGGTGTTCTCTGTGGATAGATCAAAATCTTCTCTTGTGTTTTGGTTTGACAGAATAATTAGGGAACAATGGGTTTCACAGGGTATCTGGGGGTGCACAGCTGAAAATACTTGATTGTTCATGTATTTGAATATGAATATAGGAATATATAAACCGTAGAGTTCAATGTTTGACATTGTTGTAAAATATGCATTTCGAGCTGGCCACAGAGCTGTCAAGCACGGGGGCGGAGGGGTGTTGTCGACAACCTATAGGCAATATGATGTCCCCAACACCCCCCCTAAATTTAGACTTATGATGTGTCATATTTCTCTACCATGGATGATTCTTTATTCATGCAAGCCTGTATTCTCCTTGCTACCTCTTGTTTAAACATTTAATATACCTATACAGTATGAACTCAGGTAAACATTTGGAGTTCATTGAATTCTCTATTCAACCTATGACCTTAGGCCTAGGCAGAAAGAGACCCATGTTCTGAAGTATTAGTGCTAGTCTAAGGGATCCATAGTGTTATATGGTCTGATCATGATCTGAGCTCATGGCATGAGTTGTGCAAATATGATTGTTTGGAACTGAACAAATAAACCAGGAGAGAAGGAGAAGAAAAAGGCAGAAGACCAGAAGAAAACTGCTTAAGACACACCAGGCTGCCTGCTGCCAAACGAGACTGACCTCACAGGTCTCTGAGGAGCAGAGAAGAATAGGGTTTCCATTTCCTTTTCTGTAACTCACAGAAGGTTAATATTTGATTAGTAGAATCCAACTTAATTAGTTTCACATTAAATATGTCCCAAATAAATAATTTTCGCACACTTGAGACTTTTCCCTCAGAAAAGAATCCTATAGAGATGATGGTATGAGTTTCAGTTAAACCGTTATGCAGATTGTCTGGAAAACAAAATTCCTCTTTAAACAGCTAACAAACTCTGAAGACACCTGGAGGTGATGTTTCTGATGTTAGGGGGGAGCTATGTTTCTGTTGCATATATTTTGTAAAAATACTGAAAAGATAACAATTGGCCATTCTCTGTGAAGTTTTAAACCCATGTAGCTCTGTGTCCCCTCATTCAATCATTCTTGCTAGGATCATTTAAACCTATGGCAGATCTGAAAGCTGCTGCAGTTTTTCAAAATTGACCAGTCCTTGTGTGCACATCTTTGCTGGCTTATGTGTTATCCTGACATTTCTCATATTAACTGGTTTGTTGTTTTTACTTTATATGTATTTGTGAGTTAATGTATATGTATTTATTAATATCTGAATAATTGCAAATATACAAGGTTTTGACTATCATTGAATAACAACAGATACATGGTATGCAGACTCACATTAAACGTATTTAGAAACACAAAAATAGATTTACAGTTCACTACAGTACAAGTCATAGCTACTGAGAGTCTAAACAAACACACACAGTTTCGTTGTACTTTCCATACATTTTGAATAACAATCTTTCAGCCTTACAATGCATTAAATGCATCTTTGTGCTTCAACAGACCCTTCATTGTGAATGTGTTATTTTACATACACAGATATGCTTCCACAATCATTGAGCTTGTAAACCAAAAGGATTGTTTTGGGGCATAGTATTTCTTAGCAGACCCAACAATTCATTATGTCATTCGTACAACATTGATACTGAGCATCAGATGTGAGATGTTCTTTACAATCTGGGAACAAAACAGACCCACCTTTGAATGATGCAAATGGCACATTTTCCTTTCAGTTAAATTAGTTCCTTTTTTATTGTAACTGGTGAAAAATAATGCCACATTCACCCTTGAAATCGATAAACATAAATTATTAGCATTTATAATTTTGTACCCAGAAAAATCACACCCCATTTTAATTCTTGTGAAAGATAAAAAATATATAAAATAAACTAGTCAAGCATGTGTTTTAGTTACGGCACTGTGAAAGATTTGCTCCCTAAAGAAATATAAAGACACAATCGGGAACCTAAAGGGATTATTTCTGAAGTTATTACAGAGACTTGTAGAATGTAAATCAACCCACGGCTTCCTGTTACACACACCAGAGTGAAGGGGAATGAGTAACTGAGGGGAAACATCTGGGGAAACCAGTCCAGTCCAAAGCAGCACAGTCATGTTCTCACTCACTGCCCCTCCCTTTTTACTCCAGTGAAAGTTAAGAATACAATAGTCTGTATATTTAGGTGTCAGGGGATGGAGAAAGGAAGAGTGGAGAAAGGCAAACAATTCAGTCAATATTGTGGAACTCGCTGACTCATCACAAAAAACAAGCTCGGAGTCTTTTTGGTCTCCAGGCTCAAACAGCTTGATACCGCTCACAGCTTAGGAAAGAGCCTCATAAATCTTCCACTTATAAGAACATAAGAAAGTTTACAAATGAGAGGAGGCCATTCAACCCATCATGCTCGTTTGGTGTCCATTAATAACTAAGTGATGCAAGGATCCTATCTAGTCTATTTTTATGATCTTTAGGGATCTCCAAAATTTTTGAGCCCCCAGGCTATGTTTTCCAAGAGGAATATTTTAATATACAGCACTTTTACAGTTAAATAGTGTCATGTTAAAATAGATGTTTATCAACACCACGTACTACTCTGATAGCCACTGTAAGTACCTTGCACTTGATTGACTCAGTTTCAAATTACTGGCTTTGAAATAACACATTTGTCATGATTTTTGTATTCGCTTGTAACAATAGTATAATACACACACACACCTAATACAATATATGGATGTAGATAGATCTACAGTATACTACATTAAAGGACATACACTGACATTTAAAAAATGACTTGTTTATGAGTCCAGATGTGTTGTGTGTATTAGTAAAATATCTCATAATTCTGTTCAATTATAGCATATAAACAACTCTTAACACTTAAAAGTGTTAATCAAAACCTTGGTGGATGTTTAAAGTCCAAAGGGGTGCTGTTCTGGGGTTTCACAGTGTGAGGTTTCATTACTTAATGGCCAGTGAAACAGACTGCCAAAAACCTACAAGAGCACAGGGGACTGCTGACCTTGGGATCTCTGGGACTGCTCTCACCTGGTTCTCCTCCTACCTCAGCGACCGGTCCTACCAAGTGACATGGCGAGGCTCCTCATCCACCCCCCAACCTCTCCTCACAGGTGTTCCCCAAGGCTCCGTCCTGGGCCTGCTCCTGTTCTCTCTCTACACTCGCTCCCTGGGCCCCCTCATCGCTTCCCATGGCTTCTCCTACCACTTCTACGCTGATGATGCCCAGATCTTCCTGTCTCTTCCCTCTTCTGACCCTCTCATCCCCTCACGCATCTCTTCCTGCTTGTCTGCCATTTCCGCCTGGATGCACTCGCACCACCTCAAGCTCACCCTCCCCAAATCAGATCTCCTCTTTTTCCCCCACTCTTCCTCACCTTCTGCTGACCTCCCCATCTCGATCCCCTTGGAATCCACCACACTCTCTCCTTCTTCTTCCGCTAAAAATCTAGGAGTCACCCTCGATCCTGTGCTCTCCTTCTCCCAGCACATCACCACGCTGACGTGCACCTGCAGATTCTTCCTGAGCAACATACGCCGGATCCGTCCCTTCCTCACCGACAACTCAACTCATCTACTCGTCCAGTCACTGGTCATCTCCCGCCTGGACTACTGCAACTCCCTCCTGGCCGGCCTGCCTGCATCCACTACCCGCCCACTCCAGCTCATCCAGAACTCTGCGGCTCATCTGGTGTCTCTCTGCCACGTTTCGCACACACTACTCCACTGCTCCACTCCCTCCACTGGCTCCCGATACCGACACGCATTCAGTTCAAGACACTGACCCTCACCTACCGCTGTCTCAACCACACTGCACCAAGTTACCTTCAGTCTCTCATCTCTCCATACATCCCCTCCAGATCACTGTGCTCCTCCAGTGCCAGAAGGCTAACTCTGCCTCCTCTCCACTCTCCTTCCTCCAGAGCCCGCTCCTTCTCATCCCTGACCCCTAAATGGTGGAACGACCTGCCCACCGAAGTCAAAACAGCTGAGTCCTTGACCTCATTCTGGCGCTTACTCAAGACACATCTCTTCCAACAGCACTTGTAATATTAGTCCTCTATCCCGGCTAGATAGCACTTCAGCTTATTATGCTCCTCACATTCTTGATTGTTTTCCTCCTTGCTCCCTTTCCCGTAGCCCTCGTCTGTAACCCTACATCTTGACAGCACTTAGGTTTCACCCTCCAGGATGTAGGAAGTCCCTTACTGTACTTGTATAAATTGTAATTGTAATTTGTAAAATGTATTATTTTGAATTGCTATGTTTTAGCTAAGTTTAATTTGTAATGATTGATGCCTTGTACTTCTCTGTATTTTTGCACTTATGTTGTAAGTTGCCCTGGATAAGGGCGTCTGCCAAGAAATAAAAATAATAAAAATAATAATAATAACAGGGTCTGTCTTACCCTTAGCAATGAATGCAATGATTTTCTATTTCAATAACCACTTCATCCAGTGTAAGAAAATGGAATCTCCTGTAGCAGTGACTGTAACTAAGACAATTCAGGTTCAATGTGATTTATTACAGAGTCCAGAATATAGATCACAGCATACAAGTATACCGGGTACAGCAAGGCAAAACTAATACAAAGACTTTATGGACAAGTCAGCCCCTGTCCAACTCCACCTTCCAGAGTGACCACCCCACCCACCAGAGTATCCAATGGCAGCTGCCTATTAGCATACCAAGTGACAATGGAGCCCTCACCCCGCTCTCCCAGATTCCAGGGTAACAGCTCACCCGTTCCCCTCACCCATACCTTTCTCAGCATTGATTAACTCATCCCTCCCAACAGAGACAGACTGTCTCCTTACTCGTCCTTATCAATAGCTTTTGATATGCTGTGTCCTTATCAACCTTCTGTTCCTATTGATACCAGGGACCCCACCTTTGCTCAGCCATCTGCATTTACCTTAGGACAATACCCAAGAACGTTTGGTGAGTCGACTTTAAACTGTGGAATTTATCATGGTGGAATTTGCCCAGCTTCAGCAATTGCATTTTTCCTTACATCCAGTATAGGGTCACGGTGAGTTGAAGACTAGCTCGGCAGGCTCGGGGTGTAAGGCAGGGAGTTACACAACATCACAGCAAAACAAAGACCATGAGGATGGCAGAGTTGGAGCAAGTACAATAAAAACATTATTTTTAAAATATTAGTATACAAGTGTTTCCATACTTTATATAACCCTAAGTGTATAGTTTTCTCTTCCTCAGGAAAGCAATCTTTTCCATACAATGTTTCAATAAAGGACACTTCACAAAAAATTATTGTTCTTTTCTTTTTTTAGTCATCCTAGTTGTTTTAAAGAGTAAATAATAAAGAGTAAAGACAGTGGTTTGGTCTCTACAGGGTTAATGTGCTGTGACCAGGATGCTCTTTGTAAAACGTGCGCTTTTTGTCAGTACTGTAATAGGACACAGAATAATGTAGTGGTGGGCAGCTGTATTGCAACTACAACTGTAATGCTGTGATGCTCAGGGTGGAGGGTACACCCTGGATGAGACATTGGCTTGATCGTATATGAATCGAACCCGGATCCCAGGAACTGTGAGGCAGAAGTGCTAACCGTTGTGCCATCCCCTTAAATAAAAATATCCCTTTAAATTATTATTATTAATAACTCAACAACTCAATTAATAATAATAATAATAATAATAATAATAATAATAATAATAATAATAATAGCTGATTATCTTCAAAATCTAGGCTATAATTACCCAAACTCTGCACTGTGTAAAAAAGCAACTACAACAAAAATACCCCTTCATATAAGGCACTAAAACCAAATCAATTTAACTGTAAAATGTTGCAGTTTGTAATAATAATTTTTACAAAACCCATAAATGGCATGATTAATGTACATACAGTAACACATTTTCTGCTGTATTACTGGGTGACAAACAGACCACAGTGACCACGCTTGGGCTTTGGGGTTTGAATGATAAATGTTTGGTATGCTGGCAAAATCCCACAAGACTTTCACAGCACAGAGTTCAAAACAAAACATCTCTCCTTTATGCACTCTAGTTTCAGCCCTAAAACTCAGGATCAGTGAAAAAAAAAAAAATATATATATATATATATATATATATATATATATATATATATATATAAAATAAACGTATAAACCAGTCATGTTTAACAGCTTTGTTAAATCTAAGAAAATTAAAAGTAGATCACCAGATTTTTGAAGAAGTCGAAAGATTTGTCACATTGCACAACAAATCAGCGCAGATGGACATATTATGTAAGAAATCAAAAGAAGAGTGAAAATGGCATGGAATACCTTTGGAAGAAACAGAATGCTCTTAAGAAAGTTTACAAACGAGAGGAGGCCATTCAACCCATCGTGCTCGTTTGGTGTCCATTAATAAGTAAGTGATCATAAGAAACTATCCAGTCTATGTTTGATTGTTACCACATTTTCAGCTTCAACCACATCGCTGGGGAGTTTGTTCCAGATTGTGACACCTCTCTGTTTGAAGAAGTGTCTTGTGTTTTCCGTCTTGAATGCCTAGAAGACCAATTTTCATTTGTGTCCCGGGTGCGTGTGTCCCTGCTGATCTGGAAAAGCTCCTCTGGTTTGATGTGGTTGATGCCTTTCATGATTTTGAAGAATTGAATCAAGTTCCCACATAGTCTCCTCTGTTTCAGGGTGAAAAGGTTCAGTTCCTCAGTCTCTCAGTAGGACATTCCCTTCAGACCTGGAATGAGTCTGGTTGCTCTCCTCTGAACTGCCTCTAGAGCAGCAATATCTTTCTTGAAGTGTGGAGACCAGAACTGTCCACAGTATCCAGATGAGGTCTAACTAGTGCATTGTACAGTCTGAACATTACTGCCCTTGTTTTAAATTCTACACGTTTTACAATATACCCTTTTGTTTGCCTTTTTTATTGCTTCCCCACATTAAATCTACCCATTTACCTGAAAAGAAAAACATTTGATCACTGTGTACTATGGATCTGAAACCTACATTTGTACATTCCATTTCATCAGCGTTATGAACTCATACACTATGTTCACCCTGGATAAGGGCATCTGCTAAGAAATAAATAATAATAATAGCTATGAGCCCCATTACATTTAAAAGCAAGGTGCTGAACGAGGCAAGTCTGAAGTGACTTCAGTTATATTACATTACATTACTCAGAATTAAATTATTACCCCTCACACTGTCTGTCTCCTTCCCTTCCTCATCACACACTGACTAACTGAAATTGAAGGATCTTAATAATGTAAACTTCCTGAGTGTTAAGGTCTATACCATCACCAATTTACCTGCTTCATGGTGGCCACACAGTCATCGGGTTTAACATTCTGCCAGAGCTCCTAATTAGGGTGCAAATTGCTTAATTTAAGCAATTAATTTATGCAATTTAACCCAATTTACTCGCTCAGATGAAACTTGCAGTGGACAGGAATTTAGGGGCACAAAGACCTCCGTTTAAAAAAAATGCTGCTTACATTTCATTCTTATAAACCTCCTTTGACTGTAGACCCAGAGGAACAAAGCTATGAGTCTTTTGAGAATGGTCAGTAGTTCATGACATCATGAGAAGAATGAATTGAATTCAGATGGCAAGTCTGTGCAGTAACCAAATATCCAGACATATCCTGACTGTGAATGTCCTCTTTCAAAAATGTATGCCAGTTTCTTTTCTTAGGTAAGCATTGCAGATGTATCCTACAGAATGTAGTATCCTATGCCAATTCTTCCTGCAAGTGCATTTAAACCAGAGAATTCCACCGGGTGATGCTTGTAGTTTCGTCTAGCAGCTTGTGTAATTTACGGCTATATAAAATAACTCAATTAACTCAACACTCAACCTAGAGAACGTGCTTGAAATCTGGCTCAGGACACCAGGTCCTACAGCCTCATGATCACTTACCTTCTGACAGGCATTACCCCAATGGCGGGCAACTCCAGTTCTCAAGGGTCCTGTTTCTGCAGGCTTTTGATGTAACTTTCAATTAGCAGCTGATAAATAACTGGGAAATGTCAGGTGGATTTCACATTCAAATCATTAATTCAATTGAAAAAGTAAGAGCTGAGATGGAATGAAAACCAGAGGACACTGTGCCCATCAAGACCTGCAGATGGCCATCTCTACAACACATGGTAACACTGCTTTGTGGAGGCAAGCATGGGTGGTAGCATCAAGTTCAAGATCTAGAAGACCCAAATCAGTAAAAATGGTTTACTAAAAACTACAACTTGAAATGGACACTTGGAGTAGCTGAAAGGCACAAGATGATAATAGTGATTTTTATTATGAATTTCAGTTTTTAGTAGAATCTATTTGTAACAGGATGGAAGTTATAGAGAGATGGGAAAGAAACAAGTGGTATGTTAACTGATTAGGATCCTATATACTAAAGTGAGAACCTCCTACAGCAGAGAGCATGGTTGTGTAAGGTGACATTTCAAGGCAATTATTAAGTTTCCCTTGTAGGACATAAGACACAATGTGAAATTGTTATCAGTATGATCAATGCAGATTGAGTTTCTGTAACTCCAGTCATAAAAATGTGGGCAAACAAAGATACTGCCCACATGTCAAATATTGGCAGGGAATACTTAGAAACATCTCTTTAGGTTTCTATGTCATTATATTATCTATTCTACACAGTCAAAACAGGATTATGAATTAGTTAAGGAAATGCCCCCCACTTCCTTTTAATCCCCCCGAATCTCCAAATGTATGGGTTACTGGTGTTAAGAACAAAATTCCATAAACTGACACACAGGTGTATACACATGGATTACCAGAATTCAGTCTCAAATCCTCTCTTCTAAGGGTTTACCTAAATGTATGTCACATCACATTTTAATTTAAAGTGGAACATTTAAGTGAAAAATTTAAGTAGCACAATGTAACATACCATCAAAACTCCACATGAAATAATGGTTTACAATTACCCCAATAAATTCCCCAGTTCCAGCAGCATATTATGAGAGTATTCACTTAAACCGATGTGACCCAATCAGCCAGCTTACATGAATGCAGTGCAATTGCAAGTGAATGACCACAGGGACACTGTTGCACAAAATAGGACTCTCCATAGGTGAGCCTTTGAAAATTCAGTATTATCACACCGACACACACACACACACACACGTCGAGCCAGAATCCTTTTTAATGAAATGCCAGTACTGCATAGTTTCAAGATACTATATTTAAAATGAACACCCAAGCAATAAAGTACACAGCTCCAGTGCCATTAGTTTAAAAATATATACAATTTAGTCAAATAATATTTAAATGATGAGGATCACACCAAAATCACTCTATAACGGAGAAATAGGTTAAAGAGACACACCTCAGTAGAACAGGTGTCTTCCCCTGAGCTCAGAACGGTGGGAATGTCTGTAGAATGGAGCGTGGGTCAAGGAAACATCATCTCTTCCCTGGAGGTGGGGTTTACAGAAGTCAAATCGGCCTCATAAACTGAGGTATATAAACTGAAGGATGCCTTTAAAACTGAGTGATACATTTAAAAGGAATTCAAAAACAAAATATGAATGTATTATTTCCTGCCTTCTCATTTGTATGTTGAGCTCTGCTACATTAGAAAGAACCTGTAAACAGAAACCTAACAAACCTAGTAAACTCTAGATCCTCTTTTCATCCTGTAAGCAGAAGCTGCTTCGATCGGTGATAACAAGTACTTTCTTGTCCCATGGACTTGCCTTGGTCTTGTCAGAGATGACTGAAAACAAAGCCCAACCAAAATGAAAATCCATTAAATCAAGGAATTGAAAAAGCAGCTTAGGCTAGATAGGCGAAAAGGCAGCATTTTGGGCTTACATTTACCTAAGTTCAGGCTTTAAACACTGTAAATAAAGGACTCAACAAAAGCCTTGTCATACATAACTTATTTACTGCGTTTAGAGATCTGCACCTGCCTCCCTAGACACACAGTTAAGACAACTGTATACGGAACAACTGACTTATATTAACATTGACAACTAAGTGTCACAGTAAACATAGGTAACCATGGCTGCAAAACATGGAATTGTCTTTCACTGGTAGCGTCACAATTTCTCAATTATGTTCAGGCTTTGTAAACCAAGAGTAATAGACAGACCTCTGGGATCAGGCACCTCAGCTCAGTATAAAAAACACCACCACTATTATATATATATTTTTTTTAACAAAAAAGCCTTGTTTATTTTACACAAGGAAGAACCAGACAAGATCAAAATCATTCAGAACATGTCTTTCGTAACAGAATCTACAGACAATTAACAGCACCAAACTAAAAAATAAAAAAAAATAAAAAAAAAATAAAATAATAAAAAAAAAAAGAATGAGAAACTGTACAAACAGTCACAAAATAAATTGTTAAAACAAACGTAATATTGCACTGTGTTTCTAAAACATTTTGGATCCCACTCCCCTATTTCAAACATTTTGGTTCCCGACGTAGAAATCAGGAATTTAGCTTAAACACTGGACTATAATGTAAGCCGCATGTAATGGACTATGGTATTGACCAATGTAAAAAAAAAAAAAAGTTCATAAACATTGTTTGTTTTTGCATTTACTTAGCTTTACAAACATCGAACATTCTGATCACCAACATACAAAATTGTCCAATTGGTCAATTCCATGATCTCTCAACTTTTATACCCTTTGAAGGCGTTTGCTGTAGCACTACAGCAATTGTTCCCTATGTTTGGAAAAGTAAAGGAAAACAAAAAGAAGAAAAAAAAAGTAATGGGGTTGTCTGGCTGGAAAACAAACACCAAATGCCCTAAGTCACCAAATACCCCAGTCATGTAAAATAAAAGTATAATGGCAAAATATAGAAGAAAGGAAAGAAAAGAACAAGAAAAAAATAAGCTAATCAGGGATTGTCAGAAGGAAACTGTCTTGCTTTGAAGGACTCATTCTTTCCCTTTTTGTCCCAATGAACATAAAACGAACATTCAGCGCAACAACATAACACCGAACTTGGCTGCAAATTATACTTATTTTATGAAAATAATAAATCAGGTCAGTTCTTTTTCAAGGCCACTCAGATAAGATCACTTCTGTATTATATTTTTTTCCCCCATTAAGTCCCCTGGTTTACATTGTTTAAAGCAGGATCATTATAGTTGTATGCTGGTTCTCAGTCCATGCCATCAGTTTTACCTAGGTTTGTAAACCGATTTTTAAAATGCACGCATTTCATTTTAAAAACTGGTGTATTACTGAGAATTAAAAAAAAAAAAAAACATTTTTTGTATGATTACCAAACTTTTTACCAGTCCATCAGCTTACATTTATCTATATATCTATATAGATATAAATATAAAAAAGTGCTTCTAAGTTAAGGCTCTGCTAAACCAGCACTGTTAACAGAATCCCCTTTCCTCCATCTGGCTGTATTAAAATTACTTTTCAATTAACTTGTAATGAACACATTTATTTACTCATTTAAACGTGTTGTGTTGAGTCCTGTCTGAGGACTAGTTTAGCAGCACTCAGTCTACATACAGCTAACCAGACCACTTTGGCCTCTGTGCCCTAACTGGCAACTGTATCAGCACCTTTCCACTTTTTTATTTGTATTTGTTGGCTTCACTAGACTGGAAAAAGTTGGTCAATGGATTCTGCAAGTGCAGCAGGACAAAAAGGGAATGTTATTAGTCTTTAAAAGCTGCCTTGCACCTATACATATCCCCTTGTTTGTTTGTTTGTTTCTTTGATGTTTTGTTTTTCTCTCTCTCAATTTTTAGCAGTGCAATTGAAACAACACATTAGCTTTTCCAACCGTTTGGCAAAGTGAGAGAATGAATGACCTGAGATTGAGTGTTTAGGCAGTATGGAACAACACTACTCTGCTGTTATAGTAGAAAGGCAACAAATGAAATGAAGTGTAGTCGTTTTAAATGTCTTCCACTGTCATCTCCATTTTTCTTTTCCTTTTTCAATTAAAGTATCGTTTATGATCTGTTGCTGTTCTACTACAAAGGTTGCAAAATAAAACACAGATTGGCTTAAAAGGCATTTGATGTTTGAGGAAAAAAAAAAAAAAAAAAAGTCACAATTAGGCCCAAACTGAAGAGGCCATGAAAATTCAGCCTGAGAGGAAAATAAATGGTGTGCAATGTAGGTAAAGTCCAGGCTACATGTGTGAAGGAATCTCAAATACAAAAAGAACAACTTAACAAGGTCAGTGCATTTTTTTTTTCCTTTCTTTTCTTTTTTCCATTGCAGATTCTTAAATTCTGTACTATAATCTTGTTCGTAGTTGTGCAGAGAAGGAGAGAATCTAGGAGTAAAGCCTGCAGTCTCAAGTCCAGCATACATGAAACGTTGTGAGTAAAAGTAGAAACACGCAACACAAGCGAAAATGTGCAAAATCCCAAATGAGGCTGGAGGACACAATTCTTCCCTCTGAATCTGAATGCTCCTTAATGCCATGAATGGCTGTTAGGTCACCATTTCGCTTCTTTTTTCCCCTCTACATGATCTGCTCCATAAAAGAGTCACGTACTGTATGTGCCACTGTTACAGAAAGCAAAAAATGTTCTAGACAGGCAGAGAAGTCTTGTGACATTTAGGCCTTAGGCATCAATACGATAATCACAGGTATGTATTATATTCATCCACCGCCAGGCAGGAAGGAATCTGACAGTCTCTTCTGTGCTGGGGCGGATGTCGTCTCCTTGATCTCTGTCCACAACAGAGCCAGGACGCCATTATGAAAAAAACAAAAACTACAGCCCACCTGCAATGGGCAGGGAAGTGTCCTTCAACGCGAAGGACAAGAGTCTGGCCGCCCCACCTCATTTCCATTGCCTTGATCTGGGTTGGGATCAACCTGATAAAACCAAAGAAAAAATACAAAATTACATATTTTTAAAATACTCATAAACAGTTTGTAAAAACTTAAAAACTCAGGAGGCCAGTTTCAATTATTAATGTATTATATTAAATCTCTTGTAGCATTAATAATAATATTAGCAGACACCCTCATTGTATTTAATATTTAAATTCCTATATCACTAAATTATTAAAATGGATAGCTGTGGTTAATTTAGTATAAAATATTATGCAAAACACTTTATCTCAAATGTTTAATTGAAAATGGTAAAAGCACACGTCAATTTCATGCTAAAGTTGATGTGATTTATACAAAGACACACGTTGGCACCATTGATTGCACAGATCATGGTATACTAACCTCAGAGTAGACGGGTGGAGGCTGGAAGCGGAACTCTTGGATATATGCAAACAGAGGTCCCTCAAGAGCTCTCTCAAACTCATCCCGTGAAGCAGGAATCTCCATACTGTTCTGTCTCTGTTCTTCTGTAACAATTTCAGCATAGCTTGGTGGTGCTAAGGAAACAAAATCAATCAACACATAAGTATATAAATATTTCATCATTGCTTCTGCACTACATCGTGACCAAAGTTTTGCATACAGAAAAAAAAAGGTAGTCAGTTCCAGCTAATGAACTTGAGTCGTTATTAACAAGCTTGTCTTAAAATGCGACTTAAGCTACGAAGGGCTATAAAACCTATTTGGACTCCTTTCCTTTGCAATAAGTGAAATAGAAAAACAATAACAATAATGATGATGATATTTACAATCTCTCAACTGACTGTCTGTGGGTATTATTCCTGCACTGTGCATTCCATTTTTCTTAAATGACTCCAATTGTTTTTGTTATTACTTGATTTGGTGACAAATTGTATATCCTAAATAAGGCCAAAAAAATACGATGATGCTTTGTGATCATTAACGTGTCCTTTGCATGTTTATCATCACGCAGTTTGGTGATCGACAATCTGGCAGCACACAAATGCTAGGACCTCACAGTGCATCCAGCAAACTAAAGTCTTTGTACACCTTGACATTACTCCGCTTTTGCAGAAGAAACAACAGCCTCCCTCCGTACCTTCAGGTCTCTCAGGAAGGGCCATACCAAGCCAGTTCATGTTCATACTGCAATGGCTGCTCACACTGGAGGTCCGGCTCCCAAAGGGGTGCAGGGGAATAGTACCAATGACCAGGGGCAGGTTCAGGAATAGGTTCATAGCCCCCGGGATATCCACATACACCTGCAGAACAAACAGAACACCACTTAAGCCACTGGAGCACTTGTGTTCTATATACATATACGGAACAAATTTAGAAAGAAATTCAAAGTTTTTCTAATGGAACATATTTTGTTCAAATGCTATTCACTGGCTTCTGTACAGCTAGCAATTGTGTGAGTAAGCAAGCTCTGGGGTTTCTTTCTAAGTTGTGCTTTGAACCACCTTAGTCAGAAGTAAGTAATGAATTCACTAGGTAAAGAGTTTATGAGGGATTTATGACCTAGATTTCTCCAGGTGTTATTAGCTTATTCTTTTACCAAACACATTTAGAGAACATCTCAGACTGATCTCCTTCTGATGAATACATCTTCCAGTGAAGCAGAACATGAATGCCTTACTTATTCAATAATTGTACAATCTTTTGTACAACATTTAATGTAACATGGATAAATAAACACCCATGTACACATATACAAAAATCCAGCAGATTGTGCCGTTGTATTAAAAACTCACCATCAGTGAGTATTCCACTCGGATAATGCTGCAGTCAAGGATGGAGGGGGACACCGGGGGGATTTTCAACATTTTTCCACTCCATGTTTCTGTTTTACCAGAAGACAGGGATTCTCCCCGCAGATTGGCAACTAGTTGTTTGACTTCCTTCATTTTCCCTTTGGCATAAAAGGTCTGCGTTTGGTAAATCGCTGCCTTTGGTACTACCATGCGTGAAGAGCAGTTCTCAATTTCAGCAAAGATCTGAATTGATTCTCCTGCAAGGGACACAATAAATGCATACTTTTCATTGCTTTTGTTTTAAAACAGATCATCTCATACAATGGTTAGCCTACTTTGTACAGTCTGTCATCCAAATTATAGGATGCCCAGCAGAACCTTTTATGTACTTGTTATTTCAGCACATATTACACAATTTTTAAAACATCCTCTTGGGGATTGAATTAGCATATATAGGTGTGTGTATACATATATATCAAATAATTTAACAATATATTTTCAATAGACAAAGAAAGACCACCATTCACATGTTTTTGTTTTATCTGAATTCTTTGTAAGAGCATTTAAATTACTATTATAAATGATTTTTTAGATTACTATCATCATTTGCTTCTCATTTTTACTTGTAATTGTTTCAGAAAGTGGAATCATAACTTCCCATTATTTTGAATGGGGTTTGATGTCTTTTAGGGATTTACCTGGTGTATAGCCCTTTCTTTCAATTTTGGCACTTAAGGAGATGGGGCCTGAGGTGCAGAACCAGCAACAAAGAGTCTTGTCTTTCGTGCCTGCCTGTGGTGACTGAGAAAGCAAACACAAAAAGCATATTAACTTCAAACTCCCAAAAAGTATAAAGGTTAATTATACTACTGTTAAAATGCTTATCTCTTGAAAACATCAAACATCTTTAATTAAAATCTTACAGGATTAAATAAAATGATTCCTTCAATTGAAAATGTAATGTCTCCCAAACATCAGCTTTGTTCCACATAAAACAATACATATACTCAGTTGGGTTAGTTGTAGCTAAATAATGAGGGTTGTACAATAGGATATTCAGAAGTGTGATGTAGAGCACAGGATTTGTGCAACCTAGAGGTGACGTGCAAAATAAGAGTATATATATATATACACATACATACACACACACACACACATCCATACATTATATATATATATATATATATATATATATATGTGTGTAAAAAAAACGGTTTCCTATTGCCGTTAATCAAATCTCAATGGCTGGTACACTAACATTTCCATCTCAGGCATGTTTTTCATTGGCGGTTCTCTTATCCTTTGCGGTACCACAACAAAGGACTAAATCAATAGGATGCAGTAGGATACACTCACTGCATGCATGAATTCTCTTACCAGCAATGAAGGAGTGTTGATATCAATATGTTCAAAAACAGTAAATTCCTTCTTGATTTTCATTGGTAGAAGCCAAGGTCTGTGCAACTCAGCTTTCACCCAGTAACGTACACTACCATGTTTGCCTTCAAATGAGGTAGCCAGTGGTCTGTGAGAGAAGAAGAAAAAAAAAAAGATTTTAAATATAACTAAATTGTTGTTTCCCATATAAAGACATGCAACCTTGTAACATTTATTGTACAATCATTTAAACATAATTAAACGTTTGATGTGTACATTGTATAATGGAAACCATTGAAATCTATTTCGAGTAATATAATAATATGAAGAATTACACTCACGTTTGTGGAAGCTCAAGACTAAATGCATACTCGTGCCTTCCTGAATGGATTGTGGTGAGACTTTCTTCTGAGTTATCTTCATCTGAAATAAAGGAAAACAGATTTCCAAATACATGTATACCATACCTGTGAAATGATATGAAGCTTGCTGTAAATCTTTATACATTTCTACATTAAGGGAGAGACAAAATTGCATTACAGATTATGTCGTTATTCATTTAAGCGCAATATGAAAGAAAAACTGCTGCAAATGCAAAACTGAACAGGTGAGCAAAGGTTTTTTTCGTGACCAGCATTTCCTTGTTAGACCAACACTTTGAATTATTTACATTGTACAAAAAAATGCAATACATACGCTGTTAAACAAACAATTAAACAAAACGGATATTTGCAACCCGAATTTGTGTGTCAGTAAGCAAGGAAAACAAGCATTATCCTCCAAGTAAATGCCTTTTAAAACAAGAAGCTCCACCTTAAACCACAGAAACCCCTAGGACCACTGAGAGGGGGAAGGGGTGAAACATTGTAGTAAACAAGTTGCCCTTATTCCCTTTCAATGACATCATAATGTTCTTGTTTTTGCCTGTTCTGGATTTGCGCATTGCAAATGAAACCTCTAATTTTAGTGCAATAACCCAAACCCCTCCATAAAAAAAAGGAAAAAAAATGATTTTTGAATGCAGTAAAATTAATACAATAAAAAACCCATGCTTTTACAACAATCTGTACAGGATACCCTTTGTTCTTTCATTTCACAGGGAGGAGGAATAGAAAAATAAAATTTAAAATGAAATCAATCTGGTTTACAATCATAAATGTCATAACCTTCAGAAAATAGATGTAGTTTGTATAATCCCTGTGGCAAATATAATACGTGCTCTATTTTATTTTTCCCAACGCTCAAGTTCTTTTCTTGCCACCTCAGCAATCCCACACAATCTCAGCAGCGGAACAACTGTGGTAAACAAGCGCTGAGCTGTCAATCACAGGCAGACTCGAGCAGGCGAGGACCGGCCGAAACCGGAGTGAGCAGCTTTCCTCAGCCGCTCTCATATGCATATACATTACACTGCTGCAGTCACGCAGCAGCGCAGCCTAACCTGAGCGCCCCCTACTGACCAGTCCCGCGTACTGTAGCATGGAGGTCGCAATTGAAAGGAGCAGCAATATGAAACAACTTTAGATATCCCTAAGCAGCAAGAAAGGACACCGTTAGTTCAGAGAAAGAAAAAAAAAAAAGACACAGAGACCAAAGCGATTGAATTCATTGAATCTCATTTTATTATCATTATTTTGCGAAAAGCAAAACTTACACAGGAAAGTCGGATACAATTACGGAATTAAAATAATAATTAAGCCAAACAAAAAAAAAAAAAATGCATACAAAGTAAAAAAAAAAAACTGACATTTGAAAATAAAAAATAGAATATTTAAATAAATGAATTGATATATAGACTATGTATGTGTATTGTTGCAATCTGACAGAAGCAGCATGATATAATAAGGCACATACTGAACAAAGTGTGGTAAATCTTTTTTCTCTCAAATTGCATCTGGATAGTCCATTTGCAGGGCACAAAAAAGTGATGTAAATTTGAGTAGGTCCTATCTGTTCGATGTAGTGTTTTACAATATTAACATTAACTAAGCACTGCAAAACGGCTTGAGTGTGAAGTCTGTCACAGTGAATAATAACAATAATAATAATAACAATAACTATAATAAGTATAATTATTATAATAACAAAGTTGAAGGCAGTCTCGTCAGTAAAAACTAGGCAATCCAATGTGCAATGTTCCGTCCACCTAAGCAGCCGAGTTTTCTTAGACCAATCAGCGTCTGGCAGTACCTTGGCAACAGACTAACAAACCGGCTCCACCAATGGCAGTGTAGGGAGGCGGGGCGACAGTAACTAAGCTAGGATGAGGGTGTAAAGTGAACAAAATCTTCCAAGTCAACTTTTCTTTGCATTACAAAAACTGCGTGCGCAGATTTCTCAGTATATAAATATATACAAGACATCTGCAAGCACGAAGAAGATGGGGCTGGATCTTCAGTGTCCAGAACAAATCATATACAAAATATTAATGGTGAATATTTCAATTTATATATATATATATATATATATATATATATATATATATATATAAACGTTCGATGTCGCCGGTAGTTACCTAATTACATTGTTTCAAAACAATCAAATGTAGACTAATCCTAAACCAATCATGAAATTATTAAATTTAGTTTCATATCTGCCTCTTTATAATGGATTCAAGACTATATATAATGAATGAATGGCATATTTATTTATTAATGCCAGACTTATCATAGAAGCCTTTTCCGTGTGGATTTAAGGAGGCTATTTTGAGTCGCAGGTGCAAATATGCTGACGTATATGCAGCTCATCTAAAAATATGCGACTAAAGACTTCTAAAACAGAAAATTAGCCTCCACTGACAGATGCGCTACAAAGTTGCATGTTTTTTTCAGTCTCTCTCTGCAAAGGCATGAGGTCATTGAAGACATAAGGCTGCTCTCAGCCAATCAGAGAAGAGAACAGCGAGCCCTTCACCCCCCTCTCTCAACAACCAGTTTCTGAACAGGATTGAACCGCTTTTAACAAAAGGGTGGAAACTTAAGGAAATCATCTTTGAAAAAACAATTTACATGACATGTAACAAAGAAAATATACGAAGAAAGAATGTATAGCCAATTTATTTGTTCACGACGCATTGTGTCAAGTATTTGTGTTTCAAATGTCTTTACTTTTTATTGTATTTTACTTATACCGCATTAACAAGTAGAAAGCATATCGTCTATATAATAACAGTTATATGGTTAGTCTTTCTGTAATACCAAGTATTGTTTTCATGTTTTTAATTAATTATTAAAAACATTACAGTGTCGAAAACATTAATGAATTGAAGTTTTTTTTTAAGATGTAAACTTCCAAGATGATTTAAATGCAACTCCAAGATTCACATTTGCTTGATATCTTTCACTGTATTAAGTGTATTTAGTTGTTCTTTGTCTTGAAACACAGACAAAGACTTCTGTACTGAACTTCGTTCATGGTGTCTATAATTCCAAGGTTTCCACATCTTTTTGGTTCATTTGTGAATAGGAGGTTAGGACGGTGGTAGTAGTTGATGTGACAATATTGGTACTCGACTGTGGAAGGGACCACAAGTATTCAGTTGATCTTGTTCATTAGAAAATCCTTAGGAAATAGACAAGCTATGATGTTTTTACTGACAGACCTATCATATTTTTGGAAGACATTAATAACACTAATAATAATTCTTAAAAAATCTGCAAAATGCCATTGCTCTACAGCATGGAAGAAATGCAAGTGAGCTAGCATCCTCTTAAGAGCCCAGAACACAGCATCTTGACATGACAACATTTTACAGTCCTATTGCATGACATTTCTTTTTCAAATGGAAATGTGTGTTCCCCTTACCTCTTTCGTGTCCGATTAAGATGTCTTTATGGTTTAAGTATTCCACTTCTTCGGTGTAATTTTGAGTATAGGCAGTGTTGGATCCAGCATTTCTCGATTCAGTCCAGCGAACTTTTGCAAATCCTTTGGCGTGGATTTTGAGCGATTTCACGCGGATTTCCCCCGTGACCTCGATCAGAACCCGTCCCGACACCGCGTCCCCGCTCGAGAACACAGCCACATTGCTGTCATTGAGACAGTCGTAGCTCACCGTGAAACTCTTCACCTTCCCGAGCACCATGGTCGTAAGAAAATAGAAAAACAGTGATGAGAATAATAATAAAATGCTATGGGGGGGGGGAAATCATAAGAAAACAAAGGTGATCTTGACACACTGATCGATGCCTCTGCCGTGCCAAAGCTACAGGCAGGATCAGTGCTTTCACCGCAAACAGTTCATCGAGATCGGAAGGCTAAATAACAGCACTGGATGCTGTTATTACGCACCACACGGATCTATGGTCTCTGTACAAAGACAGGCTGATCCTCTCTCTCGACTCACTTTAAGCGAGATTTTCTGAAAAACAACCCTACTGCGCATGTGCACGGGTTTAGCCGTCCTCTCCTTCCGCCTTCTAGAACGGAGGGGGAGTTCTACTGACAATAGGCGCAGTGCCAGCTGACTGAACAGCTGATGTTGAGCTATGGACTGGGCACAGAGCGCTCCATACCTCAAGCTTGTATATTGCTGTTTTTACCAATTTATCAGTCATTTTCACCCACTTTGGAAAATACATTACCACACGCATTGTATATGTATCAATCTATCGATCGATCGATATACGTGATGCAGGATTTACATTTAAATACACTGATTTATAAAATGCATGTCAATCTTCGGAGTTAACTACGGAAATATGCAGATGAAGTAGGCTAATTGAACACCTGTCGACGAAACCGAGTGATGCCACACCGATTGTGAAGTTTCGGGTTGTTATTAATTCATTATAGAAACCTACAGATACCTGTTAGGGACACTGGCAAGGTGGATCAGTTTTGTTCTCATTCTTTTAAAAAACGATTAAACCTAAATAGCTTGACCTTCATTTCCTTTGCGTTGTAATTGATAATAACCAGGTCAAAGAATACAAAAATGTGAATTCTTAATTACGTTTCCAAGATGTATAACTACGAAGCTTTCGATGGATCAGGTAGGTGTGTGTGTGAGAGAGAGAGCAACAGATAGTCAAATGGAAGCTATTTTTTTGACAGACAGATAGAGAACACAAATCCCTGTGTAGTTTTCAAAAGGCACGGTAGACGCAAGGCTGACAGTTTTCGTGACTCAGCATTAATTGAAGCTCTGGTTCTCTAGCATTTTATCCATATTATTTTTAGAACTTCACTGCTTTAAAATATAACCTACTCATAATTAAACACAGTTATACTCTATGAGGGGCTATATTTTCTATTCCCCGAACAAATATAATATGTTACATAACTGTGTACAGTGAACAACTTGGCAGCACAGAAAGAAGAGTTTTTTTTTTTTTTTTTTTTTTGTATCTGCAATATTATAACTGTATGGAGCGCTACCTTGTGGATATAAATCCCAGTGCAGTTACTATTATACCTGTTGCTAAACTGCCCATGGTATATACTTAAACAATGTTAGAGGGATCTAAAAACAAGGGGAATATATGCCTAAACCTAAGTGCCTAAGCTGTCCTACACTTTGTCTAAAGCCCATAGCATATAGACCCTGGCAGGACCCTGTGGTTCAGTGTTCAGTTTTCAGTACATGGTGTTTGTAGCATGTTTCCACAAACCATGGTGCCCAAACACAACACATCCACAAACATTCCCAAACCAGGCACACTTTCTACAGCACATAATTAATATAAATATTACAAATTAAGTACATTTATAATAAAGAAAAAGTAATAATAATAATAATAATAATAATAATAATAATAATAATAAAATTATATACATTTGTCCCACCACTGCAAAATGAAGACCTCCCCAAGATGTTTCAACTTGTTTTCATCCAGTCTCTTTTTTCCATGTTACACCATAGTTCTCATCGTTCCATTTCTATGTGGTTTTCTTTTTTTATGTCTTATGATCCATTCTAGTCTTTGGGTTCTTTAATCCAATTCTGATCTATTCTTTCTGCAATGTGTCTGGCCCTTTGCCATTTTTTACATCTCTCTCTCTCTTTCTCTGCACTCTCTGTATGTAATATGTTACAGACACTGTGGATTACACAAATTAGCATGGAAAGATATATGCTTAGAATAACAAAAGATAGAACAAATAATGAAGGGATCAAACAAAAGATGTGAAGATGAAATAATCTTTGCAAGAGTAACGTGAAAAAGAGAAGCTGTAAATCAAAGCAAGTGAAAATATCTTAGGGAGACTTTCATCCAGCAATGGATTAATATAGACTGATGATGATAACGATATATATATATATACATACCTAGACATTTTGCATGTTTCTTCTCTGATACATAAGCACACTAAAACTTTGTGCTTATTCAAGTAACTACATTTATATAAAATATAACATAAACTAATGGCATGTATGTCCACTCATTCCCTTCATTCCATTCTTTTAAGGAGACTTTCAAATAATTTACTTTGTGTCTGTCCAGATAGTTCCATACAGCTTCAATGATATTGAAATATTGGTTTGGAGGGAACAATTCCTTATGTCGAAGGACTCCGACTTCCATAAGTATACAATAAGTCATTATTCCAGCCATGGGTATGCACCCCAAACTTGAATTAAACCTCCACCACGCTAAATTGCTGTAATCTCACACATACTGTAGATTATTGTATCTATATATTTATCCTTATTTTCTCATTATAGCAGCACAACTGTGCCAGAGGTCTTTTATAACAGTGCCCTCATCTGTTCATTACCTGTAATTACTATCTTTCGAAGTTAGTGTTGAAACACTTGTGGTGAGTGTCTGACATCTCCCGACCATTTGGTGTATTACACCAAGAAACATTTAACTATAGTAACAAGATACAATTATCAATATAGCTGCTAAACTAGTGTTTATTTGTGGTTCATTCTTATATATATATATATATATATATATATATATATATATATATACACTCACCTAAAGGATTATTAGGAACACCTGTTCAATTTCTCATTAATGCAATTATCTAACCAACCAATCACATGGCAGTTGCTTCAATGCATTTAGGGGTGTGGTCCTGGTCAAGACAATCTCCTGAACTCCAAACTGAATGTCTGAATGGGAAGGAAAGGTGATTTAAGCAATTTTGAGCGTGGCATGGTTGTTGGTGCCAGACGGGCCGGTCTGAGTATTTCACAATCTGCTCAGTTACTGGGATTTTCACGCACAACCATTTCTAGGGTTTACAAAGAATGGTGTGAAAAGGGAAAAACATCCAGTATGCGGCAGTCCTGTGGGCGAAAATGCCTTGTTGATGCTAGAGGTCAGAGGAGAATGGGCCGACTGATTCAAGCTGATAGAAGAGCAACTTTGACTGAAATAACCACTCGTTACAACCGAGGTATGCAGCAAAGCATTTGTGAAGCCACAACACGTACAACCTTGAGGCGGATGGGCTACAACAGCAGAAGACCCCACTGGGTACCACTCATCTCCACTACAAATAGGAAAAAGAGGCTACAATTTGCACAAGCTCACCAAAATTGGACAGTTGAAGACTGGAAAAATGTTGCCTGGTCTGATGAGTCTCCATTTCTGTTGAGACATTCAGATGGTAGAGTCAGAATTTGGCATAAACAGAATGAGAACATGGATCCATCATGCCTTGTTACCACTGTGCAGGCTGGTGGTGGTAGTGTAATGATGTGGGGGATGTTTTCTTGGCACACTTTAGGCCCCTTAGTGCCAATTGGGCATCGTTTAAATGCCACGGCCTACCTGAGCATTGTTTCTGACCATGTCCATCCCTTTATGACCACCATGTACCCATCCTCTGATGGCTACTTCCAGCAGGATAATGCAGCATGTCACAAAGGTCGAATCATTTCAAATTGGTTTCTTGAACATGACAATGAGTTCACTGTACTAAACTGGCCCCCACAGTCACCAGATCTCAACCCAATAGAGCATCTTTGGGATGTGGTGGAACGGGAGCTTCGTGCCCTGGATGTGCATCCCACAAATCTCCATCAACTGCAAGATGCTATCCTATCAATATGGGCCAACATTTCTAAAGAATGCTTTCAGCACCTTGTTGAATCAATGCCACGTAGAATTAAGGCAGTTCTGAAGGCGAAAGGGGGTCAAACACAGTATTAGTATGGTGTTCCTAATAATCCTTTAGGTGAGTGTATATATATATATATATATATATATATATATATATATATATATATATATATATATATATATATATACACACACACACATAAACCCCCTACAATTAAATATAACAATCACAACATTGTCTTGGTACAGTAAAATTAACTTCTGTTGCATTGGAGTTCACAGAGGGTTACAGCCTGTGCAGCATTCATAATTTGATTTTTTAATATGGAAGGACACTGTGTTTATTCCAGAAACAGACGTTTCTGAAGAAATTCCGGGATCCATTGGCTTACAAATATCATGTTTTGAAGGGTCTTCTCATTGGCTATTTTTCATATCTTCTCATGTACAGAATAATTATGTTTATTTTTCTTTCTTGGCCTATATATTATTAATACGTTGTTCTTCATATAGTGTCATAATTTAAAAATAATGATCTCATCAAACCAACTTGTTAGGCTATTAAATGTCTTAAACCTTTAAGTACAGTGAGTAAAGAGTTACCAATGGTACATTTCTGAAAGTGTAGTGCAGTGAGGGAAAAAAGTATTTGATCCCCTACTGATTTTGTACGTTTGCCCACTGACAAAGAAATGATCAGTCTATAATTTTAATGGTAGGTGTATTTTAACAGTGAGAGACAGAATAACAACAAAAAAATCCAGAAAAACGCATTTCAAAAAAGTTATACATTGATTTGCATGTTAATGAGTGAAATAAGTATTTGACCCCTTCGACTTAGTACTTGGTGGCAAAACCCTTGTTGGCAATCACAGAGGTCAGACGTTTCTTGTAGTTGGCCACCAGCTTTGCACACATCTCAGGAGGGATTTTGTCCCACTCCTCTTTGCAGATCCTCTCCAAGTCATTAAGGTTTCGATGCTGATGTTTGGCAACTCGAACCTTCAGCTCCCTCCACAGATTTTCTATGGGATTAAGGTCTGGAGACTGGCTAGGCCACTCCAGGACCTTAATGTTCTTCTTCTTGAGCCACTCCTTTGTTGCCTTGGCTGTGTGTTTTGGGTCATTGTCATGCTGGAATACCCATCCACGACCCATTTTCAATGCCCTGGCTGAGGGAAGGAGGTTCTCACCCAAGATTTGACGGTACATGGCCCCGTCCATCGTCCCTTTGATGCGGTGCTGTTGTTCTGTCTCCTTAGCAGAAAAACACTCCCAAAGCATAATGTTTCCACCTCCATGTTTGACGGTGGGGATGGTGTTCTTGGGGTCATAGGCAGCATTCCTCCTCCTCCAAACACGGCGAGTTGAGTTGATGCCAAAGAGCTCGATTTTGGTCTCATCTGACCACAACACTTTCACCCAGTTCTGCTCTGAATCATTCAGGTGTTCAATGGCAAACTTCAGACGGGCCTGTACATGTGCTTTCTTGAGCAGGGGGACCTTGCGGGAGCTGCAGGATTTCAGTCCTTCACAGCGTAGTGTGTTACCAATTGTTTTCTTGGTGACTATGGTCCCAGCTGCCTTGAGAACATTAACAAGATCCTCCCGTGTAGTTCTGGGCTGATTCCTCACCGTTCTCACGATCATTGAAACTCCACGAGGTGAGATCTTGCATGGAGCCCCAGACCGAGGGAGACTGACAGTTATTTTGTGTTTCTTCCATTTGTGAATAATCGCACCAACTGTTGTCACCTTCTCACCAAGCTGCTTGGTGATGGTCTTGTAGCCCATTCCAGCCTTGTGTAGGTCTACAATCTTGTCCCTGAAATCCTTGGACAGCTCTTTGGTCTTGGCCATGGTGGAGAGTTTGGAATCTGATTGATTGATTGCTTCTGTGGACAGGTGTCTTTTATACAGGTAAAGAGCTGAGATTAGGAGCACTCCCTTTAAGAGAGTGCTCCTAATCTCAGCTCGTTACCTGTATAAAACACACCTGGGAGCCAGAAATCTTGCTGATTGATAGGGGATCAAATACTTATTTCACTCATTAACATGCAAATCAATTTATAACTTTTTTGAAATGCATTTTTCTGGATTTTTTTGTTGTTATTCTGTCTCTCACTGTTAAAATACACCTACCATTAAAATGATACACTGATCATTTCTTTGTCAGTGGGCAAACGTACAAAATCAGCAGAGGATCAAATACTTTTTTCCCTCACTGTATGTATGGATAGTTCAGGGTCCACAGGGTAAAAACTAAGAGCTAAATATTCCTTAGTCACCCAGGCCAAGTTAAATGTGAATTTAAGGTAGCTATTAGCTATCTTGGGCTGCACTTTGTATAGCATTGCCTCCAGTGTAGTACAAAAAATAATATAGGCAACAACATATGACAATTAAAAGGCAATGTATTTTTAATCAGAAACAAATATATACAAAGAAAAAACAAATGTCTTATATTTTCTATATTCCTACAGTGTACACTAAATTTCATCAGTTCCTTCTCACTTGTAACTCCACCTGTAGATTCTGTGGTTCATCTCACTTTCCTACAAACTACTTATTCTTAGCACATTATTCTTATTCAAAAGCCCAGGACTACTTCACACCACTCATAAGATTACATCATAAGCACTTTGTTTAAATGTTATGTAAATGCTCAAATATTCTGGCTTGCTGCAGTCCTGCTTCTCATTTGCAACTTTGGTTAAGGATTGTATTGTATTTTGTGTAACATTCAATATTAGGTACAAAATTCTATATTTAATGTTATAGTGGTTTAGAGTTCCCTGTTCATTGTTTATCACCTTGGACAAAGTCATGACCAAACTAAATCAAAATAATAATTTTAAAGTAAAAACTCTGACAGCAACAGTCACCTGAGGTACCAAGCAACTCCAGCAACTCCTCTATCGTATCTCTCTACATTGCAACGATTAAGGCTGTAAAAGGTAAACATAAACACTTGCAAATGGGGTAGGAGTCTGCACATTTAAATGCAGTTTTGGAAAGCAACAACTGACACAGTTCTTAGGGCATGGTTATGGGTGGAACTCTGAATTCAGAATTTTCAGTTTCTGAACAATCTAGAAGAGAACTCCAGCAATGAAAGCAGTTTCCCAAAGGCAGGTCTACATGTACATGGGGAGGTCCATGGGGAAGGAGGAGATCATCACTGGGAACTCAACTGAAAGATTTACAGCACGAGGAATTTCCACATAAACCTGTAAAAGAAACACAGATGCAATCAAAACTCAATCTGCCTGTCAGAAACATTCTATCACACAGTCAGGTATTATCAATTGCATCATTTTACTTTTCACCAAATTACATTAGATGGGAATATTTTATGGTCGAAACGAAATTCAACACATTTTCAACACAGCACAGGGTCATGGCAGACAACAAACACACAAAAGACATGCATCCTAATATATGAACAGATCACCTATACAAACAAAACACACACATACACTCACCTAAAGGATTATTAGGAACACCACACTAATACTGTGTTTGACCCCCTTTCGCCTTCAGAACTGCCTTAATTCTACGTGGCATTGATTCAACAAGGTGCTGAAAGCATTCTTTAGAAATGTTGGCCCATATTGATAGGATAGCATCTTGCAGTTGATGGAGATTTGTGGGATGCACATCCAGGGCATGAAGCTCCCGTTCCACCACATCCCAAAGATGCTCTATTGGGTTGAGATCTGGTGACTGTGGGGGCCAGTTTAGTACAGTGAACTCATTGTCATGTTCAAGAAACCAATTTGAAATGATTCGACCTTTGTGACATGCTGCATTATCCTGCTGGAAGTAGCCATCAGAGGATGGGTACATGGTGGTCATAAAGGGATGGACATGGTCAGAAACAATGCTCAGGTAGGCCGTGGCTTTTAAACGATGCCCAATTGGCACTAAGGGGCCTAAAGTGTGCCAAGAAAACATCCCCCACACCATTACACCACCACCACCAGCCTGCACAGTGGTAACAAGGCATGATGGATCCATGTTCTCATTCTGTTTACGCCAAATTATGACTCTACCATCTGAATGTCTCAACAGAAATCGAGACTCATCAGACCAGGCAACATTTTTCCTGTCTTCAACTGTCCAATTTTGGTGAGCTTGTGCAAATTGTAGCCTCTTTTTCCTATTTGTAGTGGAGATGAGTGGTACCCGGTGGGGTCTTCTGCTGTTGTAGCCCATCCGCCTCAAGGTTGTACGTGTTGTGGCTTCACAAATGCTTTGCTGCATACCTCGGTTGTAACGAGTGGTTATTTCAGTCAAAGTTGCTCTTCTATCAGCTTGAATCAGTCGGCCCATTCTCCTCTGACCTCTAGCATCAACAAGGCATTTTCGCCCACAGGACTGCCGCATACTGGATGTTTTTCCCTTTTCACACCATTCTTTGTAAACCCTAGAAATGGTTGTGCGTGAAAATCCAAGTAACTGAGCAGATTGTGAAATACTCAGACCGGCCCGTCTGGAACCAACAACCATGCCACGCTTAAAATTGCTTAAATCACCTTTCTTTCCCATTCAGACATTCAGTTTGGAGTTCAGGAGATTGTCTTGACCAGGACCACACCCCTAAATGCATTGAAGCAACTGCCATGTGATTGGTTGATTAGATAATTGCATTAATGAGAAATTGAACAGGTGTTCCTAATAATCCTTTAGGTGAGTGTATATTATACACATACATACAGTGCATCCGGAAAGTTTTCACAGCGCTTCACTTTTTGTTATGTTACAGCCTTATTCCAAAACGGATTAAATTCATTATTTTCCTCAAAATTCTACAAACAATACCCTATAATGACAACGTGAAAGAAGTTTGTTTGAAATCTTTGCAAATTTATTAAAAATAAAAAAATAAAAAAGCATATGTACATAAGTATTAACAGCCTTTGCTCAATACTTTGTTGAAGCACCTTTGGCACCAATTACACCCTCAAGTCTTTTTGAGTATGATGCTACAAGCTTGGCACACCTATTTTTGGGCAGTTTCTCCCATTCTTCTTTGCAGGACCTCTCAAGCTCCATCAGGTTGGAGCGTGCACAGCTATTTTCAGATCTCTCTAGAGATGTTCAATCGGGTTCAAGTCTGGGCTCTGGCTGGGCCACTCAAGGACATTCACAGTTGTCCTATAGCCACTCCTTTGTTATCTTGGCTGTGTGCTTAGGGTCGTTGTCCTGTTGGAAGATGAACCTTTGCCCCAGTCTGAGGTCCAGCGCTCTGGAGCAGGTTTTCATCAAGGATGTCTCTGTATATTGCTGCATTCATCTTTCCCTCGATCCTGACTAGTCTCCCAGTTCCTGCCGCTGAAAAACATCCCCACAGCATGATGCTGCCACCACCATGCTTCACTGTAGGGATGGAATTGGCCAGATGATGAGCGGTGCCTGGTTTCCTCCAGACATGATGCTTGCCATTCAGGCCAAAGAGTTAAATTTGACACTGAATTTGACACTGTCATGGCAAAGGCTTTGAATACTTATGTACATGTGCTTTTTTTGTTTTTTATTTTTAATAAATCTGCAAAGATGCAAACTTCTTTCACATTGTCATTATGGGGTATTGTTTGTACAATTTTGAGGAAAATAATTAATTTAATCCATTTTGGAATAAGGCTGTAACATAATAAAATGTGGAAAAAGTGAAGCACTGTGAATACTTTCCGGATGCACTGTATATATACACTGATCAGCCATAACATTATGACCACTGACAGGTGAAGTGAATAACACTGATAATCTCGTCATCATGGCACCTGTCAGTGGGTGGGATATATTAGGCAGCAAGTGAACATTTTGTCCTCAAAGTTGATGTGATAGAAGCAGGAATAATGGGCAAGCGTAAGGATCTGAGCGACTTTGACAAGGGCCGAAAGGTGATGGCTAGACGACTGGGTCAGAGCATCTCCAAAACTGCAGCTCTTGTGGGGTGTTCCCAGTCTGCAGTGGTCAGTACCTATCAAAAGTGGTCCAAGGAAGGAAAAGCGGTGAACCGGCGACAGGGTCATGGGCAGCAAGGCTCATTGATGCACGTGGGGAGCGAAGGCTGGCCCGTGTGGTCCGATCCAACAGACGAGCTACTGTAGCTCAAATTGCTGAAAAAGTGAATGCTGGTTCTGATAGAAAGGTGTCCGAACACACAGTGCATCGCAGTTTGTTGCATATGGGGCTGCTTAGCCGCAGACCAGTCAGGGTGCCCATGCTGACCCCTGTCCACTGCTGAAAGCGCCTACAATGGGCACGTGAGCATCAGAATTGGACCACGGAGCAATGGAAGAAGGTGGCTTGGTCTGATGAATCACGAGTAAATGGTGTTTGACTTGATCTCAATCCAATCGAGCATCTGTGGGATATGCTGGACAAACAAGTCTGACCCATGGAGGCCCCACCTCGCAACTTACAGGACTTAAAGGATCTGCTGCTAACGTCTTGGTGCCAGATTCCACAGCATACCTTCAGAGGTCTAGTGGAGTCCATGCCTCAACGGGTCAGGGCTGTTTTGGTGGCAAAAGGGGGACCTACACAATATTAGGCAGGTGGTCATAATGTTATGGCTGATCGGTGTGTGTGTGTATGTATGTATATATATATATATATATATATATATATATATACACACAGACGGGTGACAAAGTAATGGACAAACCTGAATAAATAAGAGGATTAACATAACGAATGCAGATGCCTCCGAACAGGTGTAAAGCATGATACAATTAAGCAATTAACATCCCATCATGCTCTGTGGCATGTATAAAAAGGCTGAGCAGGCCCAGTTGACCTCGATTTTGGATCAAGATGGCAAGAGGAAAGGATCTTTGAAAGAGGGGTCATTATTGGGGCATGAATGGCAGGAGTTTCAGTCACAAAGATGCTCAACTGGCTAGTGTTCTGGACAAGTGGGCGAGTGCATGTGTGGGACACCAAGAGAATGATACAGGCCTGACTGCTTGACCCCTACAGTGAGGGGGTCCGGAGGCTCTGTTATGCTGTGGGAGGCATTTTGCTGGTATGGTTTGGGTCCACTTGTCCCCTTAGAGGGAAGGATCACTGCAAATCATTACAAAGTTATTCTGAGTGATCACCTTTATCCTATGGTGACATATTTCTATCCTGACTTGAGTGGTCTTTTCCAGGATGACAATGCCCCATCCACAGGGCACGAGGGGTCACTGAATAGTTTGAGTATGAAAATTACGTGAATCATATGCTATGGCCTTCACAGTCACCAGATCTCAACCCAATTGAACACCTATTGGAGATTTTGGACCGATGTGTTAGACAGCGCTCTCCACCACCATCATCAAAACGTCAAATGAGGGAATATCTTTTGGAAGAATGGTGTTTATCCCTCCAGTAGAGTTCAGAGACTCATAGAATCTGTGTCAAGAGCATTGAAGCTGTTCTAGCGGCTCGTGGTGCCCATCACCTTACTGAGACACTTTTTGTTATTTTTTCCATTAATTTGTCACTTGGCTGTAAATGCGCTAACATTTTAAAAATCCTTTTATGCTCTTATAGTATAGCATGAAATGCCTATATGCACATATTTAAGTATACATTCTTGCCAATAGACTAAGGACTTTATCATAATTGTGTAAGCATAGGTGATGATGCAAGGACTCCTTTCATGATGATTGACTTGACTCAGTTCAAGCTGTTCTAATGGCTCATGGTGGCTCAAAATGTTACTGAGACACTTTATACACACACACACACACATACATTATATATTATATAGTACATACACTGTATATATATACAAAATATTGACAAAATAAGCTATGAAATGGATCCCAAGAGATGAAAGAAGACCACATAAAAGATGAGGAGATTAAATAAGATTTGCTGATGGAAAAGAGACTCTGGACATTGAAATAAGTGAAAATATCTTGGCGAGGCCTTCATCCAGCAGAAGAACAAAAAAGGCTGCTGATGATGAATAATGATAAGTATCTCATACATATGTATATACACATACATACACAAACTTATTTTAAGTTTACTTAAAATAATTCCTTCACAGATTTACAGTGAGGGAAAAAAGTATTTGATCCCCTGCTGATTTTGTACGTTTGCCCACTGACAAAGAAATTATCAAATCAAATCAAATCTTGGGTGAGAACCTCCTTCCCTCAGCCAGGGCATTGAAAATGGGTCGTGGATGGGTATTCCAGCATGACAATAACCCAAAACACACAGCCAAGGCAACAAAGGAGTGGCTCAAGAAGAAGCACATTAAGGTCCTGGAGTGGCCTAGCCAGTCTCCAGACCTTAATCCCATAGAAAATCTGTGGAGGGAGCTGAAGGTTCGAGTTGCCAAACATCAGCCTCGAAACCTTAATGACTTGGAGAGGATCTGCAAAGAGGAGTGGGACAAAATCCCTCCTGAGATGTGTGCAAACCTGGTGGCCAACTACAAGAAACGTCTGACCTCTGTGATTGCCAACAAGGGTTTTGCCACCAAGTACTAAGTCGAAGGGGTCAAATATTTATTTCCCTCATTAACATGCAAATCAATTTATAACTTTTTTGAAATGCGTTTTTCTGGATTTTTTTGTTGTTATTCTGTCTCTCACTGTTAAAATACACCTACCATTAAAATTATAGACTGATCATTTCTTTGTCAGTGGGCAAACGTACAAAATCAGCAGGGGATCAAATACTTTTTTCCGTCACTGTACATGATCTGATTACCTGATAATACATATAAACGATGGCTTAAAATGGCAGTCTCCTTCAATGAGGTTCAAGACAGTCAATAAAGAAAAAGAAAAGGAAATTAAAAAAAGGCTACAATAGGTAAGAGAATTAAAAACGCCCATACGCACCACAACTAGGTATTCCACTTTCAAAATGTGGCAGTTCTGGATTGAGAAGGAGGTGTTGAAAGGTATTCTGGGCAACTCTCCACTCCATGTTCCTGTTTTTCCAGAAAAGAAAGGCTCTCCTTCCAAACTGGCGATTGTTTTATTGTACAACTTGTATTCTCCTCTAGCATAGAAGGTCTGCTTTTGCTGAATGTGTGCCTTCGGTCTGATGGTGCGGGTGGAGCCATTCTCTATTTCTGCAAAGATCCTTATTGATTCACCTGTTGGTTAAAAGCACAGACCAGTAAGACCAGTATACAATAACAAATAATAGCCAACAGTGTTGTTCTTACCTAGGGTGAAGGCCCTCCTTTCAATTCTGGCACTTAAGGAGATCGGACCCGAGGCACAACACAGGCAACACACAGTCTTGTTTTTCGAAGCCATCTGTGGGGCCTGCAAAAACAGATCAGTGAAATGTGCAATAGCTGTTTAAAAGCAACATTAAATATATTATTTGTTTATGCTGACTGAAGACTGAACAAGAGATACAACATTACTGGAGTCTTTTTAAAATGTTATTATGCTCATCTGTTTCTTCACAAAAGCTGAGTGAAAATTTGCTCCAGTACTGTAGTTAGATGCAGTGACAAAATGTGCAAATGCAATACAATCATTGCAACATGTAAGGAATGAAATTACATGAAATTACATTCATTTGCAATGTTGTGAAATGTGAAACTACAGTATAGGAAATTGATACATACCAGCAGTTCAGGACTTTGGATGTTAACAGGGTTGATGACAGTAAACTCTTTAATAGATGTGTTGGGCAGATGCCACGGCCTGCGTAGTTTGGCCTCCAGCAGGTAAACCACCTTGCCATACATCCCCACAAACGATGAAGGTAATAGTCTGTTTTAAAGGGGGGGGGGGGACCCATACATACATAAATTACTACCTCACCTGCAACACATTTATAAATTAAGACTTTTTAAAGATTTTTTTTCCTTGATAATAAAAATATAAATGTTATTTCTTTCAAGATTTTTTTTGGAGAAAATAAAGTAGACCTGCAAAATTATTATTTAAGATGTCTGTGTGTATATATATACAGTGAGGGAAAAAAGTATTTGATCCCCTGCTGATTTTTTACGTTTGCCCACTGACAAAGAAATGATCAGTCTATAATTTTAATGGTAGGTGTATTTTAACAGTGAGAGACAGAATAACAACAAAAAAATGTTAATGAGGGAAATAAGTATTTGACCCCTTCGACTTAGTACTTGGTGGCAAAACCCTTGTTGGCAATCACAGAGGTCAGACATTTCTTGTAGTTGGCCACCAGCTTTGCACACATCTCAGGAGGGATTTTGTCCCACTCCTCTTTGCAGATCCTCTCCAAGTCATTAAGGTTTCGAGGCTGATGTTTGGCAACTCGAACCTTCAGTTCCCTCCACAGATTTTCTATGGGATTAAGGTCTGGAGACTGGCTAGGCCACTCCAGAACCTTAATGTGCTTCTTCTTGAGCCACTCCTTTGTTGCCTTGGCTGTGTGTGTTGGGTCATTGTCATGCTAGAATACCCATCCATGACCCATTTTCAATGCCCTGGCTGAGGGAAGGAGGTTCTCACCCAAGATTTGACGGTACATGGCCCCGTCCATCGTCCCTTTGATGCGGTGCAGTTGTCCTGTCCCCCTAGCAGAAAAACACCCTCAAAGCATGTTTCCTCCCCATGTTTGACAGTGGGGATGGTGTTCTTGGGGTCATTCCTCCTCCTACAAACACGGCGAGTTGAGTTGATGCCAAAGAGCTTGATTTTGGTCTCATCTGACCACAACACTTTCACCCAGTTCTCCTCTGAATCATTCAGATGTTCAATGGCAAACTTCAGACGGGCCTGTACATGTGCTTTCTTGAGCAGGGGGACCTTGCGGGAGCTGCAGGATTTCAGTCCTTCATGGTGTAGTGTGTTACCAATTGTTTTCTTGGTGACTATGGTCCCAGCTGCCTTGAGAACATTAACAAGATCCTCCCATGTAGTTCTGGGCTGATTCCTCACCATTCTCACGATCATTGAAACTCCACGAGGTGAGATCTTGCATGGAGCCCCAGACCGAGGGAGACTGACAGTTATTTTGTGTTTCTTCCATTTGTGAATAATCGCACCAACTGTTGTCACCTTCTCACCAAGCTGCTTGGCGATGGTCTTGTAGCCCATTCCAGCCTTGTGTAGGTCTACAATCTTGTCCCTGACATCCTTGGACAGCTCTTTGGTCTTGGCCATGGTGGAGAGTTTGGAATCTGATTGATTGATTGCTTCTGTGGACAGGTGTCTTTTATACAGGTAAAGAGCTGAGATTAGGAGCACTCTCTTAAAGGGAGTGCTCCTAATCTCAGCTCGTTACCTGTATAAAACACACCTGGGAGCCAGAAATCTTGCTGATTGATAGGGGATCAAATACTTATTTCCCTCATTAACATGCAAATCAATTTATAACTTTTTTGAAATGCGTTTTTCTGGATATTTTTGTAGTTATTCTGTCTCTCACTGTTAAAATACACCTACCATTAAAATTATAGACTGATCATTTCTTTGTCAGTGGGCAAACGTACAAAATCAGCAGGGGATCAAATACTTTTTTCCCTCACTGTATATATCACAGAAAATCATTCAGGACCTTCTGGCACTTAAGAGAATACACACCTCCATTTACCCAGTATATGTCCTGACACTACACTACTATTTAAAAGACTAAAGTTTAAAGTGTGCAGTGTGAAAGCCAACAATCTTCAGTTATGTAACTTTTGCTGGATTTATTGTTTTTCTTCAAGAGAGGCATAGCAAGGTATGAGAAATGTGCATTATTGACAACTTGAATTTAATTCAGTCAGGTACTTACATCATAGGAATTTGAAAACTGAATGAGAACATGTGGGTTCCTGCCCGTAGGGTATTTTGTTCTGGTGGGGTAAATAAATAAATTAAGTCAAGTTTTCATTCAAACAAATCACTTAACAAACGTATGAGACTTATACATAAAGCACCTTTGAGCTCATATCACTTTGTGTTGAAAACATACATAGCAGAGTGGCATCAGGTACCAAGGATCAGACTAGGCTCTGCTACTGGAAACACATGTGCATGTTAAGAACACCAGCAATAAACATGGATGCGTTCTGTAACCACAGGTAATCTAGGATAGTGCATGTTTACTAAAGATCTTGGCAAGGTAACATTTATATTGCTATTAAAACAAGATACGGTTTTTGAATGGTTTATGAATTTCCCATCGAAGTTACAAATACAGATGTAAGATTGATTCTGTAATTGTTTAAAGTAACTACAGCCTATATATTAGTAATACCCCACACAAAACGATGACGAATACACCGTATGCAATAAATGTCACCTGATCGCCTAGCGTGTATGGACCTTTAACCCCACCGTGTATTACAGGAAGAGGAGTTGTAATGGGAAAGTAAAGAAAGAAAGACGCATTTGTTCATTTTGATAATAAAACCCGCTGTTAGTAACCGGTCTGCATCCATCTGAATTATTATTAAAAGAAGGATCTCATCACCACCTCTGAACCCCAAAATAAACAGATATAATGTGTAAGATCTCACCAGAGTTCTGTTGTATGAGTTTATTTTCCAGGTTAAAGTACATTTCATCTGCATTATAGGATTTTGTTTCTTCATCCTCAGTTTCAGTCCAGTGAACCGAAGCTTTTCCTTTCGCACTAACTGTGAGATACTCCACCTTGATCTCCTTTGAAACGTCAAAAGTCACTCGTCCTGATATAACATCTCCTCTGGAAAACGTATTGCTCTCGTTCAGAGCATCGTAGCTGATTGACAGATTGGTCACCGTTCCCTTGAACATCTTGAGGATAAATCATATAAACACTGTAATGCTGCTACAGGGTTGAATAATTTATTGCGTGTATTATTTAGTGAGTTGTATAAAACAAACAGTTCTGTTACCAAACTACTTTCAACTTGTTATTCACAGGTTCCTTATTCTGTTCCCGAGCCACATCCCAGTTCTGGACAAAAGAGGGAGTGGTTGCAGACTTGCTAGGAATGATTGATAATCATGGACACCAAGGGAAACGTCAGTTTAAAATGTTTTTCACAAATAAGAAACTCTGAGGTACAGGGAACATACACGTTGGGAAAAAAGTAATACTGGATACTATGCTTGTTAGTGGTTAGTGGTGAAAGACCACGTAATAGGATCATTATTCCACCCAACTTGTCATGGTGAGTGTCCGACGTCTGTTGGGTATTGCACCACGATACATTTGATTAACCATAGACACACGCATATTCTGGTTATTATTACAAACAATGTAAAAGGCATTCATGATTTTTCATTTCTATTTCTGTATCTAGTAATCTGTCTATATCTAACAGATTGTAGAAGTAGTAGACTGGTAGCAGTAGCGTAGCCAGAAAAGAGACTGTGGGTGTACATCTGAAAAACGTGTTGTGCCACATCGAATACACAGTAGTGCATTGTTATTTTAAACATCACAGTGCTATCATTCTTTACATAGGCTTTTATTCTTTTATTATTATAATTAGACCATAATAGCTTAATGATGGGGTCACACTACACGGATTTAAGCCCGATTTGGCCCTCACGACAAATCGGCACTGATGAGAGACGGCCTGAAGCGTCGCTGACCTCCGATCCGATGGTAACCTTATCGGAGCCGCTACGATTTTATTAAACATGTTTAATATTTACAACTCGATCGACACCCATCATAGAGAGTGACGTGATCATCAGCCAATGAGAGCCGAGCTGACTGAAGAAAAGAAGTCAAAAGAAGAATAAACATGACAGGAGAATAAGATTAAAAATGTATTAAAATATTTAAATACCAATGGTTGTTAACTGCAGGTTAATTTAATATACTCTATTATAGGGAAAATAATATGATACCAATTAGTATCTGTAATTGACCAGGTCTGCGCTAAATATCGACCCTACAATGCGCTGATCACACTGTGGGATGGATAGAGCCGGTGTGTTGCTCATCTCCAGCTCTCACACACAGTAGACAGGCTATTGTCCACGCCTGCCAGCCATGTCTTCACACTCATCCTCTTCTCTCTCCGCTTTGTCTGTTTGTCGGACACACGAACACGGACATCAACAGCAGTTTGTGGTCGTGTTCTTGTTGCGCAGATTTCCGCAGTTCTGCGCAGATCTGCAGAAATCCACTGATCCCATTGGTGGAGCAGCGCAGATCTGCGCATAACTGCGGACATCTGCACTTCATGAACGTGACCTGTACACGTCCAGTCCGTGTGTGTTGCCCTTTTCTCTGTGCGGATCACTGTGTTTGTGCGGGATGTGGGAGTGTGGCGGCTGTGACGCAGATCCACGACAGGGATGTCAGATCAGTCATTGTGTGTCTGTCCTGAAGCGCTCGTCTGTGTGCGCTCCTTCACGACGCAAAATACATCATTCAGTGCAAAATAGTCGCGTGAGCTGCCCACTGTTCACAAAATCGGGTCGGATTCTAGAAATCGTGTAGTGTGACCCCAGCATAACGCTATAACGCTAAAAACTGCATTATGTATCTGATTTCTGGGTGTGGCTACGCCACTGACTGGTAGATGAGCAGTACAAGTGTAATTTCAGGAATAATTAAGTGGATTGATCTTAAATTCACCTGACACCTTTAATGGGAAAGCTATTTAAAACTAACAAATACGTTTACCTTATCAATTTGTATCAGTGTATCAAGCACCTAAAATGAAATCTGTAAATCACAATATTCAATTGATGCCGTAAAATAAACTTCTGGTGCATTGGAGTTCACAGGGTTACAGCCTGTGCTCCATTCATATTTGCAACCTAATTTATACACTCACCTAAAGGATTATTAGGAACACCATACTAATACTGTGTTTGACCCCCTTTCGCCTTCAGAACTGCCTTAATTCTATGTGGCATTGATTCAACAAGGTGCTGAAAGCATTCTTTAGAAATCTTGGCCCATATTGATAGGATAGCATCTTGCAGTTGATGGAGATTTGTGGGATGCACATCCAGGGCACGAAGCTCCCGTTCCACCACATCCCAAAGATGCTCTATTGGGTTGAGATCTGGTGACTGTGGGGGCCAGTTTAGTACAGTGAACTCATTGTCATGTTCAAGAAACCAATTTGAAATGATTCGACCTTTGTGACATAGTGCATTATCCTGCTGGAAGTAGCCATCAGAGGATGGGTACATGGTGGTCATAAAGGGATGGACATGGTCAGAAACAATGCTCAGGTAGGCCGTGGTATTTAAACGATGCCCAGTTGGCACTAAGGGGCCTAAAGTGTGCCAAGAAAACATCCCCCACACCATTACACCACCACCACCAGCCTGCACAGTGGTAACAAGGCATGATGGATCCATGTTCTCATTCTGTTTATGCCAAATTCTGACTCTACCATCTGAATGTCTCAACAGAAATCGAGACTCATCAGACCAGGCAACATTTTTACAGTCTTCAACTGTCCAATTTTGGTGAGCTTGTGCAAATTGTAGCCTCTTTTTCCTATTTGTAGTGGAGATGAGTGGTACCTGGTGGGGTCTTCTGCTGTTGTAGCCCATCCGCCTCAAGGTTGTACGTGTTGTGGCTTCACAAATGCTTTGCTGCATACCTCGATTGTAACGAGTGGTTATTTCAGTCAAAGTTGCTCTTCTATCAGTTTGAATCAGTCGGCCCATTCTCCTCTGACCTCTAGCAACAACAAGGCATTTTCGCCCACAGGACTGCCGCATACTGGATGTTTTTCCCTTTTCACACCATTCTTTGTAAACCCTAGAAATGGTTGTGCGTGAAAATCCCAGTAACTGAGCAGATTGTGAAATACTCAGACCGGCCCGTCTGGCACCAACAACCATTCCACGCTCAAAATTGCTTAAATCACCTTTCTTTCCCATTCAGACATTCAGTTTGGAGTTCAGGAGATTGTCTTGACCAGGACCACACCCCTAAATGCATTGAAGCAACTGCCATGTGATTGGTTGGTTAGATAATTGCATTAATGAGAAATTGAACAGGTGTTCCTAATAATCCTTTAGGTGAGTGTAGTTGCATTTCTGTTCACAGGAGTCTGACGTTTCTCCCAACCATTTATTTTCTTTATGTAGAAGAACACTGGGAGTATTTCAGAGACAGCTAGTGGAAATTCTGGTTTAGATTAGCCATTTCAAAGTTTACAGATAACATCTTTTCAAAGGTTTTCAATCATTGGCTACTTTTCATGCATAAATTAAGTTTATTTTTCTTTCTTGAATTATAGACCTACTTGGTTATCCATAGTGCCATCATTTAAAATAATGCCCAATCAAACAAAAAACAAACAATGGTTTGCGAATGCAACCCCAGTTATCTGAAAAAGGAAGCACTGACCAAGGAGGAGGGGTTTCTGCGCACTTCTGTAGAAACCCGATCGAAAACATCACTCTATCAAAGATGCCATTGGCCCCTGCGTACCTCACTCAGAACAGGTTCCTTCCCACTTCCTGTTCTATAAAACGTGACATCTGCGCAGGTTTGTCCTCTTTTGCCTGGAACTAGGTCCCACGCGACCTTGCAACCCTTGGGCAGTGCTTCCTTTTTCAGATAACCAGGGTTGCATTTGCCAGTCGGAAGCACTGTCCAAGGGGGAGGGGTTACTGTATAACAAAACCGTCACAAGGGAGGAGGCAGCGAGCTGATAAGGGAGCCTGCTCCGAGGCAACCGCTAGGGGACCTCAGCAACACAACTCCAGACAGGAGCCACAGAGGTCCCTTGGGGCCAAACTGGGCTGTCCAGGAGTGAGGACTGCAGTCACGCTCTACCAGGAACTGTCTGCAATCAGCATATACAAAGCAGGGCTACAGAGATAAACTCTTATGCCCTCTGCTTGCAATAGCACGGCCGGCTACTCTACTAGTGCATCTAGGAGCGAGGCCGTATATCTTGCTTGCATAATGTGCGCCCTCCGCACATTAACGTGACAGTAGAGCTCTGATCCTGCAGGAGCGGGGCCACAGACCCACTGAATAACACACAGCTGGCTAGTCAACTGAATAGCCACAGCTGGACATAACAGTATATACAGCATGGCAGCAGGAACATTCATTCATGTTCACTGAATGGTACAGAGCGGCCAGATCCACTGTGCTGTCATAACCACTATACACATCACGGGGTGCAGGAAGTAGATCATGCACCACCACGTAACACAGGAGGAGTTGTCACCTATTAGCACAGCTAACAGCAGGCTCTACCATGACAATCAAACCATAAAAATTGTGGTGTGCAGGAAAACAGTTAATGTACTCTCTGCATAACATGGGAGCATTGGCTGCTTGCTCCACTAGCCCAGCTAGGAGCAAGGCCACACCAGCTCTACAAAGTCATACAAATGAACTATATACACCATGGGGCGCAGAAACCAACTCATGCGCTACCCACAGAACACAGAAACTGATTAGACCATCTACTGTGCTGACAATGAATTATGTACACAGCGGAACATGAGAGCCTGCTCACATGCTTACTGCTGAGGACAGCAGCAGTGGTCTCTTGCGCTATGGCACACACCCAGAGCGGGCCACAGACCTGCTGACCAAGGAACTATATACACAGCAATGCAGCGAGAACAACCGCCATCAGCTGGGAACAGCAGCAGTGAGCTCCAGTCTACACAAGCTAGAACGGAGCCACAGTCCTGCTGTTTACATGTTATATATACATAGCGGAGGCCATATGACAGACCCTGGGAACATATCAACAGGCTGTCAGCAAGTCCAGGAGCAGCTTGCGTGAGTGCTCGACTTGAAGGCATAGTCCGGTGGAAGGGAAGACACGGTTCAATAGCTCCATCAGGATGCGCTTAACAGGGGCAAACTGGGAGAGGAAATCAGGAGCCAGAGCCAACTTGCTACTCCAAAGAGAAGGGAGGAGGATGAAGGTAAGCCATCAACTCAATAGGCCTGTTGACATGAAAAGGAGACAGCACAGCACTTTTGGGAGGAACACAGGGTTAGGCCATAGCGTGTCCCTGAAACCATCTCCCGCAAACAGGGTGTGTAACTCGCTCATGGGTTTTGCATAGGTGCTTGTCAGCAAAAATGCAGTCTTAAGTGACACTAGCCTCAGCCTGAGTTCAGTGGCTCAAATGGGGCTTGGGAAAGTGCATCCAGCATTATATCAAGGCGCCATGTGGGAAGTGAAGGGGTGCAAGGAGGCAACATCCGTTGAGCTGAGATGAGGAAATGAGACCCAGGGGGCTCGCCATCAATCTGGACATGACATGCAGAGATGGCCGCCAGATACACTTTGAGTGTGGATGGGGACTTGCCCTGTTCCAACAGCTCTTGTGAAAATTGTAATATGACCCCAATGGAACAATTAATTGGGTCTTGACCTCCGTCTTGGCACCAGGTGCTAAACGTCAGCAGGCGTTAAGAAAACTGCAACCTTGTAGAGGGAGCTCTCGCCGACTGAATAGGAATAGTGGCTACTATAGCGTCTGACATACCCCAGGCAATCAAACACTCCTGCTCAGGGGACAGGCCCAAAGCTGGTAGAGGCCCGGATTGGGGTGCCAAAGCCTGTCCTGCACCTGGGACAACAAGTCTGCTCTCACTGGGAGCTGCCAAGGCTCTCCGTGGAGGAGGGCAATCAGGTCTGCAAACCAGAATCTGCGAAGCCACCATGGGGCTATCAGCAGAATTGTCACTTGTTCTCTCCTGACCTTCTCCAGGACCACCGGGAGAAGGGGGAATGGTGGGAATGCGTAAAAGAGACGCACGTTGGCTAGCGCATCAATCCCTAGGGTTCCTGAGCGGTCTCGAACGGAGAACCATAGTGGGCAGTGTGTTCCGGTCTGCCGAACTGGCTCCACAGTTGTTGTATCACAAGCAGGTGGAGGCACCATTCTGAAACTGGGGGGCCTCCCCAAGAGAGGTGAACTGCTCTGATGGAGCGGAGCCGTGGCTGCGCCCACAGAAGCAGATGGCATGCTACACAGTACAGTCTGCGTGACCCGAAACCTCCTTGCCTGTTGATATAAGCAACCACCACTGTGTTGTCCGTCTGAACCAGCACATGTCTGTGCCATAGGACTGAAATTACACAGGCCGTGGAGCACTGCTTGTATCTGCAGGACTTTGATGTGGAGGGTCCGTGCAGGCTCCGTCCACCTCCCTCGTACATCACGTCCATCACAGACTGCTCTCCAACCTTGTTTGGAGCCGCTTGGGCTCCAGCCTTGTAGGTCCTCCAGAGCAGGGTCTCCATCACCCTGTCAGGACAGGCCAAGTCACATGATTCCATGGACAGCGGGGTTAGGAGACCAGCGTGGCGATGGTGGAGTTCACTCAAGGGAAGTCCACCAGGCCTGCTTCAGCCGCAGCCTGGGTTCTGGCATAGGCCAGACAGTCCCAGGTGGCTCTCAGTTAGTCCAGGAGGTCCAGTAGCAGCGGGAGAGCCCTTGTGAGTGTCTCAAGCCTGGAGCGTAGGGGGGTGGGGTCAGAGGGCGAGGGGATCTGCAAGCAGTCCACAGCCCTCTGGATTACCACTCAAAACTCCCGGTCCTGACTTACTGGAGCAGGGGGAGTGTTGTTGCTCATTGAAGTGGGGAGCAAGGACGTCTCATGTGCTTGCGCGGGGGTGCGCATGGCCGTAGTGGCTCACACACTGCAGGCATGTCAGGCAAGGGGGGCGCAGCTGCCACGGCAGGTGCGCGCTGTCTCCAAGGCTGCATGTCTGGAGGAGATAGAGGGGCTCGGGGAGAGACGGAGGTCCAGAGCCACTGATCCCCTACTGTCACTGGCCGGAGTGGGAGATCACCACCTGGTGCACCTGGTGGGAGAACGGGGCTCCGGGCATGCCATAGCGGACCCATAAGTCGCGGTCAAATTGCACCTGCTGTCGATGTCCAGACAGATGGGGCAAAGGACCTCCCCACTCCAGGCGGGCAAGGTGTATTGGCCTCAAGTGGTGCAATGGCGGGGGCAAGAGGAGTTCATCGCCGAGCATTCACGCGCATGAACCAGGAAAAGTGGAGTGGGGGCACCGGTCAGTGTTTGCACCAGGGGGTACACAACAACCGAAACTGAAAGTGGAGCCCCTAGCGGTACTCGCCGCTGTAAGCGCGTCTTTACTTGGCAATGTTTATGGACACTGGGCACTGCAACACCATCCAGACGCAACCTTGCTGTCACCGGACAGAACACTGTGTATCCAAACACCAGGTGTAGCATACAAGTGACACGTAGGCCCGTAGACTTAACCACACCGTGTGTGCTGGGGTTTCTGGGAACACCAGGTGACATGGGGGTCTGGGGTAGTAGGCCACCAGCTGAAGCGGGGCCTAGAACCAAGGCCAAACCTGCAGATGGTGGAGCACAGCAGAGCTCGATCCCAGCAAGCTGAGAGAGTGAGATCTCCTACAGTCGCAGCAGCGGGCTGCAGTGTGGGCACAAGGAGGAGCACCTCTCGCAGGTGAGATCTCTTACAACAGACCAAGGCTTAGGCCGGGTGGCTGGTCGCTGCTAGCCCTGTGGACAAAAAAACACATAGAAAGAGAATTTCATTTGGTTTTTCAGGCAATCTAAACAAGTAGTTGAACTGAAAACTCATGGGTCAATTGGTTTCTCTTTTAAGATTCTTTTTAGAGGGAAGATGCGGTCAAGTCACAGATGTGCAATAATCATTTAATTGTGACAAAAATAGAAAACCAATATAATTGTATTATATTACTGAACATATCTCTGTTCTTCAATCAAGCCTTATTAGCGTAATCAAGTGTCACACCTTCTCTTCTCAAGACATCCGAACCAATAACTGACTGACAAAGGCAAAGACATTAATATTGGAGACCAAGTTGTTTGATAATCCCCTATTTTCAAATTACATTTAGTACCCTTCATACCAGTAGTCATGTCTCCCTTACACCCAGAAACATTAGCTGTAATACCTGTAGATAATGTGTGTGTGTGTGTGTGTGTGTGTGTGTGTGGAGATTGAGCATGTAGGACAGATACAGAAGCACCAGTGTCTAAGAGCATGCATTGCTGTGGGCCTCCGTCGACAGCTGCTTTTAAGATCGGCCTATTCCATCTGTCCCGGTAGAGCTTTGTTTCTACCTTCAGGGAGGCCACGCACCCCTATGCTTGTTGTGCATGGGCTGCTTTCCCTATGATATCAGTGTGCAGTTGTTGCACTTCCTGACACAGGAGCAGTAGTTCATTCTGCAGATACAGGAGAGGAGTTGAGTATTGAGGAGGAGTCAGTGCTGCCTTCGACTCATCATAGGTGGGAGGAGTCAAATTTGTCACCACTCGTCACGGTGTCTGTTTAACTTGGGGTTAGTGTGAGTCTGATCACCGTTGCATTCGTGTCTGCCCTTGTTGTGCTTGTAACCAGAGTTCTGTTTCTTTTCCCAATTTGGATTATGAGGGGGACAACGCCCATAGTCAGGCTTTGTGTTTAAGAAAACATGAGGCCCCTTGACTTGGAATAATTTTTCACAGGATTATTTTTCAGTTTTCCCTTTGTTATCAATTTAAACAGATGTCTAAGCTCCCTGTTTTACTAATTCCTGTGCTCTGCAAATGTTAGGGAACAAATTCTTCCAATCCTCGGTTGCATCAACTGAGATGCCCAGGATTGCTTTCAAATCAGGGTGTAATCCATGTAAAAAGGAGTCTTAAACTGTTCGTCATATATATCATTGTCAATTGTTTTCAGAAGCACATAGAGAGCCTGTTTTTGCAGGGCGTATGCCCTGACATGTTCGCCTTTTCTTTGTGTTTCAGAATAAAATTGACTTCCCCAATCTGCTGTATTCCAACCACAAGCTTCGCTTATTAGTTCTAAGACCTCATTCCACGAAGTTGCTCTAGCCACTTATTCAACACTTAATAGGGATCTTAAAGTTGGAGTGTAAGCAGCTAGGACTATTGTTTTCCAATGTATGCCATTCAGTTGTGGGTGTAACTGAATGCAAGATAAGAGTCGAACTATGAATTCCCCCAAGTCTAGAGTAATTGGACCCAAATCATCTTTAAATGCTCTCAGTTCCAGAGCAGTCAGATGCTTAGTTGTCTGAGGCTCATTATTTACTTGAGGATCATCAGAACTGTTTGTGCTTTCCAAATAACTTCGCCTTCTTGTACTTTCATGAATGAAAGTAGGCTCTGTGCTACTCGTTCATAACACACATTTTACTGCTCCACGAGTACGTACTAACACAGACGGGAGAAGCACATGATTCAAGATTTAAATCACAGTCCCATGCCTCTCTCTCTAGTTCTTCCCAATATTCATCGTCATCAGAGTCCAGTTCAGGAGAATACGGACCTCCGACAGCTGCAATTATAGCAGATTTCATGCCTAGTTTCTTTTTAAGCACTCTACTAGCTGTTTACATCTCGTGTGATTACATTGGGACACTTTGGTTGCAGTGTGTCTGAGAGCTGCCTGGCAATCATTTCACTTTTTTTGTAAAGCATGATTCTCATTTTTCAAACTCTCATTCTCAGATTTGCACTGTTCTTTATCGAAATAGGCAGCTGCTGTGAAAACAGCATTATTGCTCACTGTCTGCATTTGAAGTTTCCACTCTGTATTTTGAAAAAGCAGGGCAGATTTCTCTTTGCTTACAGTTTTCAATTTCTTTTCTATTTCTGTAGAATGATCAATTAAGATGTTAACACACTGAGCTAACACACAAAGAGCAGAATTTCAGTTGTGGCTTTTTAACTTTTTAATTTGATACAGGACTCTTAAGTTCTGCAACAAAGTACTAATAGCACTACTGTGCTATTGCTATTTTAATTCAGTCCTTATGGACACACCGGCTTGCCTTTTGACGCAGATGTTCCATGTTTGCTGTCTGTTTTCAGAAGGTGACTTTTAAATCACTCGTCCACACTTAGTGGTTTTCCTCCTTGGAGTTGAATGCACAGTAAACACACTCTTAAGGTTAATGATACAGTTCGTACAATCCTGGCTATGCTGACGACACCGTTACGCAAGGTTCGTCTTTCAGGCAAAAAGTCGGATATACAGCAGGTACTTCACATTCTATTCTGTCTAATGCATGCACACCAATACTCTCAGAGCAATCTGTGACTTGTAGCAAATATCCCTCCTCCCTGTACTGGCCACCAATATGTAACAGAATATCATATGCTTGATTTTTCAGTGAACCTAAATAAATAGTTGAACTGAAAACTCATATGTCAATTGGTTTCTCTTTTAAGATTCTTTTTAGAGGGAAGATATGTTTAAGTCACAGATGTGACTACAGCAAAATATTTCAAATTTTGACTCATCAGTCCAGAGCACCTGCTACCATTTTTCTGCACCCCAGTTCCTGTGTTTTTGTGCATAGTTGAGTTGCTTGGCCTTGTTGCCACGTCAGAGGTATGGCTTTTTGGCCGCAAGTCTTCAATGAAGGCCACTTTTGACCAGACTTCTCCAGACAGTAGATGGGTGTACCAGGGTCCCATTGTTTCTGTGAATTCTGAGCTGATGGCACTGCTGGACATCTTCCGATTGCAAAGGGAAGTAAGCATGATGTGTCTTTCATCTGCTGCAGTAAGTTTCCTTGGCCGACCACTGCGTCTACGGTCCTCAACTTTGCCTGTTTCTTTGTGCTTCATCAAAAGAGACCGTGGCAGAGGCAGGAGAGACCTCAAGCTATACCGCAACAGTCCAGTGGCTCGCAGCCTGACCAGCGCCGCAGGAGCCAACCGCTGGTGAGGGGAATGAACAGACTCTCCGGCTGGAAGCCTAGGGGCAAACAGATGCCCAGCAGCCCCCTGTGAAGCCGCAGGAGCGTCCCTGAAGGGGCGCGGCCGCCATCGCCAACCCCACCACCCCCCAACAGACTGACCGGACTCGACCTATGGCAAGCCTGCACCCAGGAGTCCTGGGTGCGAACAATGATGACCCACGGATACGCCCTCCAATTCCACTCTGCCCACCCCCCTTTAGGGGGGTGCTGCCCACTACTGTCGGATGTCCCGAAAGGACTCAAGCTGTCTCTCAGGAGATCACAGTGATGCGGGAGAAGCGATCAATATGACTAGTGGCCGACGAAGACTCTCAAGCAGGTTTCTACTCGGGGTACTTCCTGGTGCCAAAGAAGGACGGAGGCTTCAGGCCCATTCTCGATCTGAGGGCCTCAACATGTTTCTGAAGAAAAGACTGTTCAGCATGTTGACTGTACAGCGTATCCTCCAGTCTGTCTGGCCAGGTGACTGGTTCACGTCAACAGACCTCAGGGACGCCTACTTTCACGTCCCCATCCTCCGGGTGCACAGGAAATACCTGTGCTTCGCCTTCCAGGGCCAGGTGTACGAGTTCAATGTGCTGCCATTCGGCCTCTCTCTGGCTCCCCGCCCCTTTTCAAAGTGCATGGACGCAGCCCTGGCCCCCCTCAGGACAAAGTGGATAAGGATCTTGAATTACTTGTACGACTGGCTGGTGTGCGCAGACTCCAGGCATCAGGCGGAGGAACATACAGCGGAGGTCATACGTCACGTGACTACACTGGGTCTCACAGTTCATACAGAGAAAAGCTCCCTCAAGGCCGCACAGAGGGTGATTTTCTTGGGAATAAGACTGGACTCTCAAAATATGCTTGCCTACCTGTCAAGAGACAGACTCGAGTCGTTGCAGAGCTGTCTGGCATCATTCAGAAAGGCATCGACTCTCCAGCTGGTGAAATTTCAAAGACTGTTGGGGCTGATGGCGGCCACCTCGATTATTCTCCCTCTGGGCCTGATGCACATGCGCCCGTTGCAATGCTGGGTAAACGCCCACAAGCTACACCCAGCGAGACACAAACACTACCTACTTATGGTGACCACAGCGTGCTGCAGGGCACTGTCCTGGTGGAAAAAACGCAACAAACTGCGCCTCGGCTCCCCCCTTGGATGCCCGCACAAACGGGAAGTCATCACCACAGACGCCTCCGGAACAGGCTGGGGTGCTGTCTGGAATGGGAGGGGAATCCAAGGAGTGTGGAGCGGCCTCTGGTCAGCCGCACACATTAATGTACAAGAGCTACAAGCGGTGCGACTTTTGCCATGGTCTGACAGACAAACACGTCCTGGTCTGGACGGACAACCTGTCAGTGGTGGCCTACATCAACCACCAGGGGGGCTTACGCTCCCCCAGACTACATCGTGTGGCATGCAGACTTCTCCTGTGAGTGCAAGACAATCTCCACTCCATACGGGCAATACACCTGCCGGGCATGTCCAATACAGCTGGAGAGGACGTCCGGATAGCTCAGAGTGGAGACTGAATCCTCAGATCTTAGAACAGATCTGGCAGAGGCTGGGACGAGCTCGGGTCGACCTTTTTGCTACACAGGCAATGACTCACTGTCCTCTGTGGTTCTCCATGGAGACGGGAGGCGGCCCCCTGGGTGTGGACGCTTTTGCTTGCCCATGGCCGCAGGAACTGCTGTATGCCTTCCCCCCACTGACACTTCTTCCACTGACACTGGAGAGGATTCTCCAGGAAGGAGCTTGAGTTCTCCTGATCACGCCCCGGTGGCCGAGACAATTGTGGTTCGCAACGCTGGCACAGATGATCTTCGTGGCCCCTTGGCAGCTTCCGCTTCGACGGGACTTACTGACTCAAGCAGAGGGACTGTTGTGGCACCCCAACACAGCACAGCTGCAGTTGTGGGTTTGGCCCCTGAAAGGCACCGTCTGATGTCTCTAGGGCTGCCTGCTAATGTTGTGGAAATGCTGCAATCGGCCAGGGCACCCTCCACCAGGGCCCAATATACTTACAAGTGGTCAGTTTTTCAGAACTGGTGTATAGAGATGATTGTAGATCCTGTGTCGTGCCCCATATCGACAATCCTGTGCATCCTGCAACAGCTGCTTGAAGATGGGAAATCCGCATATACCCTGAAATTTTATCTGGCTGCCATATCGGCATGTCATGCATGTCCTGGTGATTCAGTTTCTGAAAGGGGCAAAACGCTTCAGACCACCGATAAAGGACACAATTCCACCCTGGGACTTGGAATTAGTGCTGAAAGGACTAAGCGGTGCTCCCTTTGAGCCCATCTCCACAAAGGAGCTCGTCTTCCTCTTGCTCAAGGTAGCCTTCCTTGTAGCGATAACATCGGCAAGGAGAATTCGTGAAATTCACGTCTTGTCTGTGGATAAAGCCTGTCTGATCTTCTCGGGAGTCATTCTCAGGACGATCCCGGCATTCCTGCCCAAGGTTGTGATGGCGTTCCATAGAAACCAACCTATTGTCCTGGAGTCTTTCCATCCCCCTCCACACAAATCAGATGAGGACCGCAGACTACACACACTCTGCCCTGTCTGGACTTTGAGGTGCTACAGTGAGGGAAAAAAGTATTTGATCCCCTGCTGATTTTGTACGTTTGCCCACTGACAAAGAAATGATCAGTCTATAATGTTAATGGTAGGTGTATTTTAACAGTGAGAGACACAATAACAACAAAAAAATCCAGACAAACGCATTTCAAAAAAGTTATAAATTGATTTGCATGTTAATGAGGGAAATAAGTATTTGATCCCCTATCAATCAGCAAGATTTCTGGCTCCCAGGTGTCTTTTATACAGGTAACAAGCTGAGATTAGGAGCACTCTCTTAAAGGGAGTGCTCCTAATCTCAGCTTGTTACCTGTATAAAAGACACCTGTCCACAGAAGCAATCAATCAATCAGATTCCAAACTCTCCACCATGGCCAAGACCAAAGAGCTGTCCAAGGATGTCAGGGACAAGATTGTAGACCTACACAAGGCTGGAATGGGTTACAAGACCATCGCCAAGCAGCTTGGTAAGAAGGTGACAACAGTTGGTGCGATTATTCGCAAATGGAAGAAACACAAAATAACTGTCAGTCTCCCTCGGTCTGGGGCTCCATGCAAGATCTCACCTCGTGGAGTTTCAATGATCACGAGAACGGTGAGGAATCAGCCCAGAACTACACGGGAGGATCTTGTTAATGATCTCAAGGCAGCTGGGACCATAGTCACCAAGAAAACAATTGGTAACACACTATGCCGTGAAGGACTGAAATCATGCAGCGCCCGCAGGGTCCCCTGCTCAAGAAAGCACATGTACAGGCCCGTCTGAAGTTTGCCTCTGAACATCTGAATGATTCAGAGGAGAACTGGGTGAAAGTGTTGTGGTCAGATGAGACCAAAATCAAGCTCTTTGGCATCAACTCAACTCGCCATGTTTGGAGGAGGAGGAATGACCCCAAGAACACCATCCCCACTGTCAAACATGGGGGAGGAAACATGCTTTGAGGGTGTTTTTCTGCTAGGGGGACAGGACAACTGCACCGCATCAAAGGGACGATGGACGGGGCCATGTACCGTCAAATCTTGGGTGAGAACCTCCTTCCCTCAGCCAGGGCATTGCAAATGGGTCGTGGATGAGTATTCCAGCATGACAATGACCCAAAACATACAGCCAATGCAACAAAGGAGTGGCTCAAGAAGAAGCACATTAAGGTCCTGGAGTGGCCTAGCCAGTCTCCAGACCTTAATCCCATAGAAAATCTGGGGAGGGAGCTGAAGGTTCGAGTTGCCAAACATCAGCCTTGAAACCTTAATGACTTGGAGAGGATCTACAAAGAGGAGTGGGACAAAATCTGTCCTGAGATGTGTGCAAACCTGGTGGCCAACTACAAGAAACATCTGACCTCTGTGATTGCCAACAAGGGTTTTGCCACCAAGTACTAAGTCGAAGGGGTCAAATACTTATTTCACTCATTAAAATGCAAATCAATTTATAACTTTTTTGAAATGCGTTTTTCTGGATTTTTTTGTTGTTATTCTGTCTCTCACTGTTAAAATACACCTACCATTAAAATTATAGACTGATCATTTCTTTGTCAGTGTGCAAACATACAAAATCAGCAGGGGATCAAATACTTTTTTCCCTCACTGTATATGCAGAGGACTGCGCAGAGCTGCAAATCCGACCAGCTGTTTGTCTGCTACGGTTCCACCACCAGAGGGCGGGTGGTTTCAAAACAGCGACTGGCGCACTGGGTGGCAGACGCGATCCGGATCACCTGTGAGACTGCTAATGTTCCCATGCTTGAACACATCTCAGCACACTCAATGAGGGGACAAGCCATGTCGTGGGCTCTTTTTCACGGTGCCACACTACAAGAACTGTGCAATGCTGCGACCTGATCCGGTCAACAGACCTTCGCAAGGTTCTACCGCCTCAATGTGGCAGACCGGCTGTGCCCAGGCTTGGGCACTCCGGTACTGCAAACTGCTAGCCCTCAGGGACCGTGAGGCTCTGCTATCCTTGTCATTATGGGTTTAGGCTTAGTCAGGTGTCAGGACTCACGACAGCTCTGGTATAGTCTTCCCATTAGGTAATGGCTGTCTTTCAGTTTGAAAGGGAACGATAACGATATCATAACCCCGGTTCCCTGAAAAAGAAAGACAGCCATTACTCTTCAGGGGTCGCTCGGCCAGATGACCTTCCTGATGAAGAAATGGCAGGGAGCTGCAGTTAGGAGGAGACTTTTCACAGACGCCGGGGGCGGGTCTCTCCTTACAGCAGGGCCCCTATTGGGCAGCTTTGATACATGTTTTCAATGATAGCTGTCTTTCTTTTTCAGGGAACCAGGGTTATGATAATAACCTATTGTTATGCATTGTCACCACCAGGTCCCTATACATATTTGTTTTGTTTTGTATACTGCTTTTGTAACTTAATGTGATGTATACTTTTAGCTGTTTAGAAAGCATAATATCATCACACTTATTCAAGTTTGCTTGTAGATTACCTCCACTGCTATAGTAACAATTATGATAAGAACAATGAAAGAGACTTCAGTACTTAGTATACTTTGAGGTGATTAAGAAAGCCAGTAACTGTTATCTATAATGTATTTGAAGCATATTATCTTAAGTGTAACTTTATTTTATTGTGCACTTACCCAGTGTGACTTTTTACCTTTCTGTATGTTCTCACATTTCTATTACTCAAAAACCACTGTAATTCTTTCAAGCAACTGATATATTAATTTAACTAAGTTAGCAAGTACATAAAGTAAGTAAATGGTAAATAAGTACATTCATTTCTGGGACTGGAAAAGTTAAGATTAAAAGTTTGATGTTTTTTGTTCTTGGTACAGTTGAACTCACAAGCCACTGTAGTTCATTAAGCCAACTGCTAAATTAATTTTACTAATTATTTTTTTTATTTTTTCTATGATTGGTTTTTCAGCCAAACTAATAAATAGGCCGATTTCTACCTCCCTAAGATGTAGTCAAGTCACAGGTGTGCAATAATCATTTATTTGTGACAAACAACTAATATAATGTAATTATATTACTAAATCTGAATTGGGGGGTAGGGGGATACTTGTTCCAAGGAGGAATACAAAATCTCAGAAAATATTGAGAATTACGACATATTCTGGAACCAGACAGTCTACTGATCAAAACAAGACCATCCACGTTTTGGTAGAAGAAACACACACCTGTAGAGAGCTCAAAATGTCAAGATGGAAAATTCTGTTTACAGTGTACTAACACACAACATTTTTTACATAATTGGATCTGAAGTTCCCTGTGTTCAATATCAAATAATATACTGTATACTGGATTAATTGTTAGGTTGTTCTGAACAAAACAAGCCTATTTGCAAAGAAAAGAAACTTGAAAATTGAAACTGAGTGATCTGTGACCATCTGAATGAGACACCCCCCCTGAATGTAGCCAAGAGAATATAAGCTTTCAAATGATGTGTGCATTGTAGGAACATATGGGGCACCAAATGTAAAACAGCGCACACTTTATTCGAGTGTCTTTTTCACAGATTTAACTTAAATCTTTTTTTTTTTCCAGATTTTGTAAATACTTAAGAAGTTTGTTTCACATTTATATTTCGTTTTTTAATTAAATACATGCTAAATCTTTGTTTTTGAAAAAAAAATATTTATCATTTGATTAAATATTTAACTAAATCCTAAATCTCTGAGTCACAAAATAAATATATAGCTTTTAAATAAATAGTTAGTCTAAATATAAATGTTAAATGTAAATGTTAAATATAAATATTAAATGTGGAGTTTGCAAAATAAATATATAGCTAATGTAGTGTAAACTACACTTTAAATTTCAGTTCAAAGAAGTGAATTTAAGTATCACCTTATCAAGAAGCCTAGAATCTTGTAGAACTCAATTTCTGCAATAATTGGACGCAGACACCAATTCCAAAGATATATATTCTCAAATGTATTAAAAACAAAGATAAAATGTAGCACTACACTAGTTATACAAAAAGGGAAAAACTAATTAAAATTCAACTCAAGATCAACAAATCAAAGACAAATCATTTCCGTGACCAAATCAAAGACCATGGAATCGCATATGATGACACACAAAACGTTACACAAAATTACAAACACATTGACTACAATACCGGTTAGTAAGACAAAGGTGAGTCTCTCATTAGTATTATTAGTCGGATATCAAATAACTAATGCAGGTTAGTATTTATGTCAAATAACTTCTCATTATATATATATGTCTCATTTACATTTGGGTGCCGAGAAAGATTCTATCATTTCTTGTAACCACAATTCTCCCTAATTGATTACTGTTCAATGATTAAGGATAGGCAGGGCCACCTATAATCTAGTGTCTATTAACGTGTGTCAATTTCAGACTAGACTAAACAGTTAAACAGGAATGAGAAGATATTTCTCTGCGTTGACAGATTTTATTTCTAAAATTGTCAACCAAAACTGTTTAATGCAGCACTCATTTATATTTAAGAAAATACTAAATGACATTACCCATTCTAAAGTTTATGACTCACAGAATAACATTTCTAATTGATTTCTCAAATGTCATGAATAATAAACTCCAAACTTAACTTATCTGAACTTCGTCGGGCTCAAATAAAACACTTTGGAACAAAGGCAGTCCAGTTCGGCTTTGTCCAATAACTTCCACTCAATCGATGCTCCTGGAAGTTGGGGTTTCGCGAAAGTGGAGTCTTTTCCAAACAGATTTTCCACTGGTTTTAAGGCTCCAAGGTTGTGCACAGGATGTCTTCTTTATAAGCAGGATTTTCCACTGTAGTTATTTGAAGACAAAGTCTTTGAGGAAAGCAGGGCCCAGTTCATTTCCAAGGGTCAAGTTTCATAAGACAACTTAGTCAATTGTCCAGCTGTAAAACTCCACTGATCAGGTGGGTACAGGCAGGCAGGCGCAGTTTCTAAAGTTCTATTTAATTCTAATTAATAAAGTTCTTTAAAGAATTCTTCGTACGGCTCAATCTCCTTCTCACAGTTTAACTCTTCTGTTGCCAGTGAAGACTTAGTTAGTTTCTGTTTCTGTTTCCGGTTCTGGCAACAGAGCTACAGGTTGAGCTGTGGCAGCGAGTTACCAGTTCAGGTGAGAGAGAGAGAGAGAGAGAGAGAGAGAGAGATGCCGTGCACTAGCTTTTATGCTCGTTAGATTAATAGATGATTGGTTCTTGAGTTTGCGAGATTGGATTTCGATTTCAGCCCCCAGTGTCCTATTGGAGGGGGCTCGATTTATGACTGATGTCAATCCATGACATCTTTTGGAAATGCCGGTTGGCCTGGGTTCGTAGCTCTGTTACGGGATTTCGTCTCTCACCTGCTTCAAAGGGTTTTAATTACCTCCAGGCCCTATTCCCCAGACATTTCACAGCAGGGATTCCAAGCCATCTGGCCCATTCTCGGTGCCATCCTCCCAAGACTGCCACTTTGATATAGAACAGTTCATGTGCCGATGAGCTCAGGAAATCTGATCACTTTGGGGCAGAGGTCTTCTTCATATCAGAGCTTCAGCTCAGAGCTAGAATGCTCTTATCACAATACACCCCCCCTTAACGCTACACTAACATGCAAATACAGTTCCACCCCTTTGGTCAGGTCCGCCTCAGGTCAGATTTAGGATTTAGATATTTATAAATGTGGAAAAAACAGTTTAAGTATTTACTAAATCTGAAAAAAAAGATTTAAGTTAAATCTTTGCGGTGGCAAAGCGGAAGCCTGGGTCTTGCTGACCACCGCTGCCAGGTCTGTGTATTCAGGGGGAATCTGAGTCATAGCAGAGAGAAGGGGGCTCTCTATGTGTGTGGCCCTGCAGGGATGAAACACACAGGGAGAAACTGTTCTGCCCCCAGGATATTATATCCCCATCAGTCCAGGAAATGACTGGGTTGTGGCGAGTGAGCCATGGCAGGCCGAGAATGATGTCTGCTCCAAGAGAATCAATCACAAGGAAGGGCAGTTGTTCTGAATGAATCAGACCGATGGACATGGTGGTGGGGCTCATCTCTTGGGACACCAGATTGGAACCAATGGGCTGGTTGTTGACAGCGGGAAGCGGAGATGAGGCACACACGATGAGAGAGGGATGTGGTGTTTCATGACTGTTGCCCTGTTGATGAAATTCCCTGCAGAACCGGAGTCCAGCAGCGCATAAGCAAAGACGTGAGCTGGATCCGAGCCCAAACATGACACTGAGCCAGAGTGATAAGCAAGCACAGTGTTGCACACATCCCCTGGCGATCCTGTGAGAAGGAGGAACCAGGATGACTTGGACATGCAAACCGGAAATGCCCAGACTAGTCCACAATACAGGCAGAGCTGCTGCTGGAATCTCCTCTGTCTCTCTTGAGTGACAGGTGTGTTCTGGCCAGTGGCACAGGCTCCGTCTTACACACGGGGTTGGGTGTGTGGCTGAGACTGGCAGGCGGACGAGACACAGGAGTGGACTGGGTTCCCCTTGTCTTCATCAGATTGTCCAGTCTGACCGCCAGCTGGATGAGATGCTCCAGGGTGAGCGCCTTTTCTTGGCACGCAAGCTTGGATTGCAGGTCCTGGTCCAGTCCCCGACTGAACACAGTGAGGAGAGCCCGATCTCCTCATCCGTTGATGGCTGCCAGGGTCTGAAACTTCAGGGCATAATCCGCAGCAGACGAGAGGCCCTGGTGCAGTGCAAGGAGTTGTTCCCTGGTGTCTCTGCCTTCTGCTGGGTGGTGAAATACATCCTTGAAGTGAGTGAGGAAGGCCGTCAGAGACCTAGTCGTGATCTTAGCCTCCTCGGTGGGGAAGGACATAGGCAGGGAAGCAATGTACAGCATACATTGCAGTAGAAAACCCTCGCAGTGGTCTGGGGAGCCGTCATATTTCCCTGCATCAGCCAAGTGGACCGACTGGACAGGAACTGCAGTGGCTACAGCAGAAGCTGGAGCAGCAATCACTGAGGAAGCAGGTGGTTGCTCAGGTAAGTGCTTGAGAAGCTGGTCCAGGGCAGTCTCAACTTGCCAGAGCATCTGCTCATGATCCCCAAGGGTGGTCAGTACTGCTGGGACCATTTGGAGGTGAAGTTTTCTGTAACATACAGCAGGACACGGGAACAGGGAAACCCAGTTGCGGTGCGTGATGAAGGTGGTCAGACAGCCGAGGGTCGAAAACCAGCAGGACGGGGCAAACAAGGGCAGGACGTGGTCATAGTCACAGGCAAGGGTCGGGTGATCAGAGAAACATAGAATCAGTGAAGTCCAGTTCATGGTTATAAGGCTCTTACCAGGCACAGGGAGACTGCTCAGAATTGTAGTAAACACTGACAAAACTTTGCAATGAATGAGGGTTAGTGAGGGGTTTATATGTGGAACAGAAAACAATGTTGGGAGGTGCAGGGCGTATGGGAGCAGAGGGTGATCACAGAAGTGCACAAGGGTTTCAGGAATGTTGATTGAATGATGGGAGCTGGGAGAAGTGACTGAAAAGGAAGGGCGATGGTGACATCTAGTGGGGAAAATGTGGAAGTGCTTAGACTGAGGTTGAGGAGTGCTGGACTGTAGCCATGACAAATACATTCTTATATGTAACGATCAAATGCATGTGTACCTTCAGATTTAGTTTTCCTTACAAGAAAAAAACTATAATGTTAATTATAAATTAATCAAATGTTTATGATTTATGTAATAAAAAAACAAAAAACAATTGTGCTATAAAATGATTAATTAATGCATACAGTGAGGTCATCTACAAAAAAGAATATAGGTAACAAAATGTCTAACTTTTTGAAAAGAAAGAAAAAACAAACACAAAAACACACACATATTAGATATAGACATCCCCTGAAGATACATCATAATTGGTTCTGAGCCCAGTGATGTAAGTCAAGACAGATGTTGAAGCAGAAGCATCCCTATTCAAAGCCATCATGAAAATTCAGGAGTAAACAGTATACAGTTAAATTAACCATAAAAACAGTTATGCGAGAGCAGAGGGATGATTTCCATACAAGCTCTGACTGCATAATTAAGCTCTGGGGCCCAGCCCTGCTCAATGCAATTTTGCTGACGTAAGTGCGACTGTATGTCCTATATTCCAATACACTACAGCGTAAAAGAAATACACACATTCCTTCTCACATGTAGACGCTATGGCTCATAGCTCTGATCTACAAACTATTAAAACTACTGTTTTTGTTCTCCTGTGTAACATTTAATACTAAATACAAAAGTCTACATGTGGTTTAAAAATAATAATGAATAATACTTTTTAAAGTACAAAAGCATAAGTTATACTGTTTTATTTGTCATAAGAAAATATATGAAACAATATTTGCATTGATTGGAAAAGTTTCTGAACAATCTAGAAGAGAACTCAAGCACTGAGAGCTGGTTCCCAAAGGCAGGTCTACATGTACATTGGGAGGACCATGGGGAAGGAGGAGATCATCACTGGGAACTCAACAGAAAGATTTATTGCACGAGGAATTTCCACATAAACCTGTAAAAGAAACAGAACTGCAATCAAACCTCGATCTGCCTGTCAGATTCTATCAAACAGTCAGGTATTATCAATTGCATCATTTTACTTTTCACCAAATTACATTTGATTACAATAATTTATTGCCCGTTAGGAAATTTAGATTACAACATAATGCATATAAAATACATTCACCCTAATATATGAACAGAACACATACAACACACACACACACACACACACACACATATTACACCCCGGGGAATTATGCAATTACGTAAAACGTATGATCAAGCATTGCCGCATAATAACCCTTAAGACCATTAAAAATGGAGGATAATGCTGAGGGCGAAGGCAGTATTGATCGCTTTTGACAGAGAATGCCACTACAAAAGTCACACTGCAAATAAAACAGCAAAAGAGAGAGAAAAAGATTTTCCTGGACAGGTTTTTGAACATGGCGGAAAACTCTTTTGAAAAATGTGCAACGTTGTTCTGGACCATCAGAGAAAATCTACCATTGAAAACCACCTAACCAAATCACAGAAGCATTTAAACAGAAAAGCTTCATCACAGGGAGAATCTCACATGCAGCGTATACTTTCAAAGTGTTTCAACACAACCACAACAGCACAACGGGAGCGCTTGGATGTTGTCCGTTACTTTATCTGTCAGATGAAACCCAATGTTTATTGCTGAAGATTACATTGAGTTTCATCAATGAAATGTGCAAGCCAATCATTGACCTAATGCATACACTTGAAAGCCAGAGACAGTGCACTCTCTTTGCTTTTGAGAAAATGGAAGAACTGCTGTTTTTCTTTAAGACACAAATTCAGTTTTTGGAGGAAAACACTCAAAGGTTTCTCACAGCTGAAGATGTCAACAATTTAATAACTGATCAAAGTAGCAAGTTGGTGCATCTGTTTCATTCAACTGTAGACAACACAGCTGAAAAGCTGAAGAAGTACATCAGTGATACTGAGAGTGAGCAGCCCGCAATTAAGTTTTTGAAATGCGTATGGATTTTGAACCCCAGAAGAGATTCTGTAATGTCTCATGTCAAGGAGGATTACGCTTCAATTCCTGGATTCAGTGACATTCCAGAAGAGGAGTTTGCTTCCTTGTTCCCTGTGTGGAACCCTTTTATCAGTATCGCTCCTCCCCCCACAGGAAAGACTTTGAGTCCCCACAAGTTTGGGCACCACAGTTCTCGCAGGAAACCTCATAATTCAGTCATAATATTTGTATTTGAGTAGAATAGTGTCTGTATGTGTGTGCTTGTGTATATCCATCCCCAGACAGAAATGTGAAAAAGAGCCTCCATTTCCCACAAAAATAGACACTGTGTGCTTCCCCCAACAGAGAAAATAGTTTGTCCTGCAAATTTGAGCTCTGCAGTTGTCTCAGGAAACTGTGTGCACTCCTGGGATGCCGAGATAAAAATGTGATAAAAATGTGTCTGTTTGTGCAAGTTGCAATATGAAGGCACGCATTGCAACAAATACGAATGTCCCTTTGTGAGCGTGTTTGCAGCTATGAGGGAGAGAAAGATGAAGGAGGATGAAGAGTGAGAAAGAGAACAACAGAAAAGTTTATGTTGTGTAAGAACACAACAAGTCCAATTACTTTTAACTACCGGGTTAAACTGACCCAGAATATCATCTAGTGTGTAATTTTTTCCCCTTTTATTATTTTTTCTTAAAAATTGTCTATAAGTTCATTACCCCTGCCTAGAGGATTAGAGGAAGGCTCAAACTGAAAAAAAATGAAATAGCTTTTCAGTGATGTTAAACTCTAAAAAGGGTCAATTTGACCCACAACATAACAGGAGGGAGACATACACATACAGACAGGTGACAAATTAAAGGAAAAACCTGAATCAATGAGTGGAGGAACATAATGAATGCAGATGCCTCCAAACAGGTGTGCTGCATGATACGATTAAGCAATTAACATCCAATCATGCTGTGGCATTCATAAAAATGCTGAGCAGGCCCAACTGACCTTGATTTTGGATCAAGGTGGCATGAGGAGAGTTCAGTGGTGCAAAAACCATAGGCACTGGTCTTAGATGTGGAAAAAAGTGACATGGCCATATGGTATCCTTCACCATATTCTCGACAAATGGGCAAGTGCATGTGTGGTTACACCAAGAGAACAGTACAGGCCTGACTGCTTGCCCTCTACAGTGAGGGGGTCCAGAGGCTCTTTTATGATGTGGGGGGCATTTTCCTGACATGGTTTGGGGTCCACTTGTCCCCTTAGAGGAAAGGGTCACTGCAAATCATTACAAAGTTATTCTGAGTGATCAGCTTTATCCTACGCTAAAACATTTCTATCCTGATTCGAGTGGTCTCTTCTAGGATGACAATGGCCCCATAGACGTGGCATGAGGGGTCTGATGCAGGACAGTGCTCTGTCTGAATGCCAAATATATTATATTCGCACCACTGCTGCAGCAAGATTGTGTAACCCATGTATGAATTTAAGTTTTGTGTATTGCTCCAGAGAGGACAGGTGCAGTAGTTCTGTGTAGCTGATTTTTAGAAAAACATTTTCATCCAAGGCCATAAAGAGAACAGAAGACAAAGGAGAAGTGTGCTATAAAGTTTGGGGTACCTCACTGATGTCAACTAGTTGCCCAGCAACCAAAGGGAAACATCTTGTATATGATAGTATGTTCTTTAGAAAAACTTTAGATGCGTTTTGCCGACTGACCAACTCCGGAGCACCTCGTTGTAGCTGAATAAACTATTTTGGTATTATTTCAGTTAAATCGAGTATTCCTTGTCCTTGTCTGCCTATCTATTGAGGGAGTAAAAGTTCTCCCTATCAAGGGGTCACTGAATGGTTTGATAAGTAGGAACATGATGTGAATCATATGCTATGGCCTTCACAGTCACCAGATCTCAACCCAACTGATCACCTATGGGAGATTTTGGACCGATGTGTTAGACAGCGCTGTCCGCCACCATCATCAAAACGCCAGATGAGGGAATATCTTTTGGAAGAATGGTGTCCATCCCTCCAGTAGAGTTCAGAGACTCATAGAATCTGTGCCAAGAGCATTGAAGCTGTTCTGGTGGCTCGTGGTGCCCAACACCTTACTGAGACAATTTATGTTCCCTTAATTTGTCACCTGTTTTACATATACACAGTGCCTTTTAAAAGTATTCAGACCCCTGACCAATGCTCTCATATTTCTGCATTACAAATGGTACATTTAAATGTAATTCTGTTTGATATTTCATTTTAAAACAATTAAGCTTAAAATCAATTATTTTAAGGTGACATTGGTTTTAAGTTTGTAAATACCTGTAAGAAAATTTAAAAAACTGAAATATGTTGCTTGTATTAGTATTCAACCCCTGTTCTGTGGAAGCTCCCAGTTTACACAACTTACACAGTTTACACACATTTACCTTATCATTGGCCTCCACCTGTGAACCAGTTGCTGTCACAGTTATGGATAAAACCCCTACTATTGTAGGATCATTAGTCAGGCTGTGAATCTGCAGTAAAATGAAAACCAAACCAAAGAGGATTCTAAAGAAGTTAAAGATAAAGTAATACACATGTATTAGGAAAAGGGTACAAAATAATATCCATGCATTTGGATATCCCAGTGAGCACATTTATATAATAATCATAAAGTGGAAGCTGCATCACACCACCCAGACACTGCCAAGAAAAGGCCATCACTCAAAAATCAGCACTCAACTTTGAATGAGTTCAGTGGCTGTTGGAATAATGTGGCTAACAGTAAATCATAAGTAAGAAGCCATTACGCAAAAAGTACCATCTGAAAGCACATATGGAGTTTCACAGAAAGCATGAGAGTGACCCAGCTGTGTTTTGGTAAAAGGTTTTGTGGTCAGATGAGACCAAGTTAGAGCTTTTTGGTCAAAACTCAAGCGCTATGTGTGGCGCAAACGTAACAGTGCCCATGCCTCAAGACACACCATCACTAGTAAAGTAAAGTGGTGGCAGCATCATGCTGTGGGGATGTTCCTCATCAGCAGGGAAAGGGCATCTTGTTAAAACTGAAGAAAGAATGGAAGAAGCAAAATACAGGGAAATAGCTTCAGTCCACAGAAAATTGGCCTTTTAGCAGGACAATGATCCCAAGCATGAGGCCAAAGCAACATTGCAGTGGCTCCAGAACAAAAAGATACATGTCCTATAGTGGCCCAGTCAAAGTCCTAATATTGAGAATCTGTGGCACTATTTGAAAATTGCGGTCCACAAGCGTCGTCCAACCAACTTGTACAACCTGGAGCAAATCTGCCAAGAAGAATGGGCCAAAATCACTGTGACACTGTGTGCAAAGCTAGTACATACCTACCCCAAAAGACTTAAAGCTGTTATTGCAGCAAAAGGTGGCTCTACCAAATATTAATATGTAGGGGTTGCATACTTATGCAAGCAAAATATTTCAGTTTTATTTCTCTTAAAAATATTTCCCAAAATAAATCCAGTGTCTCTCCAATAATTTAGTTTTAAAATAAAAGATCAAACAGAATGGCATTTCAATGTACCATTTGTAATTCAATAATATGAGAGAATTGGTCAGGGGTCTGAATACTTTTGCAAGCCACTGTATGTACACACACACACACAAGCACACACAATTCTAATAGAAAACATCTTTCAAATCAATTACATGACTTGATAAAATGATAATACATATAAAGTATGGCTAAAAAGTCTTCTTCAATGAGGTGCAAGGAAATTATAAAAAAATATAATAAAATTTAAAAAAACATACGTACCACAACTAGGTATTCCACTTTCAAAATGCCGCAGTTCTGTATTGAGAAGGAGGTGTCCAGAGGTATTCTGGGCAACTCTCCACTCCATGTTCCCGTTTTTCCAGAAAAGAAAGGCTCTCCTTCCACGGTGACAATTTTTTTAACATGGGACCTTTCTTTTCCTCTAGCATAGAAGGTCTGTTTTTGCTGAATATGTACCTTTGGTCTGATGGTGCGGGTGGAGCCATTCTCTATTTCCGCAAAGATTCTTATTGATTCACCTGTTGGTTGAAAGTACAGACCAGTAAGGGATCATTTACATGGACAAATAACAGTCAACATTGCACAAAACTACATGTAGACACTTCCATACTGAATTGAAATGGTGGAAATGGTTAATGAAGGCTTTATTGTCAGGTTTCTCCAGGCATTCACTTGAGGTGATGCTTGTTTCTGATGAATTTTGTTCTATGATAAAGTGAAGAAAACAGACTTGAGGTACTTTGACTTTGAGTTACAGGATGGCTAAATATGAAGTTAATAGGACACTTGCAACCAACTATACTGGGATAAAATGAAGACACAAATAATCAGTATTAATTACACATTGAAGGGGTATTTAATTCAGGTAATACATATACAGTGAGGGAAAAAGTATTTGATCCCCTGCTGATTATGTACGTTTGCCCACTGACAAAGAAATGATCAGTCTATAATTTTAATGGTAGGTGTATTTTAACAGTGAGAGACACAATAACAACAAAAAAAATCCAGAAAAACGCATTTCAAAAAAGTTATAAATTGATTTATATGTTAATGAGAGAAATAAGTATTTGATCCCGTATCAATCAGCAAGATTTCTGGCTCCCAGGTGTCTTATACAGGTAACGAGCTGAGATTAGGAGCACTCTCTTAAAGGGAGTGCTCCTAATCTCAGCTCGTTACCTGTATAAAAGACACCTGTCCACAGAAGCAATCAATCAATCAGATTCCAAACTCTCCACCATGGCCAAGACCAAAGAGCTGTCCAAGGATGTCAGGGACAAGATTGTAGACCTACACAAGGCTGGAATGGGCTACAAGACCATCGCCAAGCAGCTTGGTGAGAAGGTGACAACAGTTGGTGCGATTATTCGCAAATGGAAGAAACACAAAATAACTGTCAGTCTCCCTCGGTCTGGGGCTCCATGCAAGATCTCACCTCGTGGAGTTTCAATGATCATGAGAACGGTGAGTAATCAGCCCAGAACTACACAGGAGGATCTTGTTAATGATCTCAAGGCAGCTGGGACCATAGCCATCAAGAAAACAATTGGTAACACACTACGCTGTGAAGGACTGAAATCCTGCAGCGCCCGCAAGGTCCCCCTGCTCAAGAAAGCACATGTACAGGCCTGTCTGAAGTTTGCCTCTGAACATCTGAATGATTCAGAGGAGAACTGGGTGAAAGTGTTGTGGTCAGATGAGACCAAAATCGAGCTCTTTGGCATCAACTCAACTCGCCGTGTTTGGAGGAGGAGGAATGCTGCCTATGACCCCAAGAACACCATCCCCACCGTCAAACATGGAGGTGGAAACATTATGCTTTGGGGGTGTTTTTCTGCTAAGGGGACAGGACAACTGCACCGCATCAAAGGGACAATGGACGGGGCCATGTACCGTCAAATCTTGGGTGAGAACCTCCTTCCCTCAGCCAGGGCATTGAAAATGGGTCGTGGATGGGTATTCCAGCATGACAATGACCCAAAACACACAGCCAAGGCAACAAAGGAGTGGCTCAAGAAGAAGAACATTAAGGTCCTGGAGTGGCCTAGCCAGTCTCCAGACCTTAATCCCATAGAAAATCTGTGGAGGGAGCTGAAGGTTCGAGTTGCCAAACGTCAGCCTCGAAACCTTAATGACTTGGAGAGGATCTGCAAAGAGGAGTGGGACAAAATCCCTCCTGAGATGTGTGCAAAGCTGGTGGCCAACTACAAGAAACGTCTGACCTCTGTGATTGCCAACAAGGGTTTTGCCACCAAGTACTAAGTCGAAGGGGTCAAATACTTATTTCACTCATTAAAATGCAAATCAATATATAACTTTTTTGAAATGCGTTTTTCTGGATTTTGTTGTTGTTATTCTGTCACTCACTGTTAAAATACACCTACAATTAAAATTAGAGACTGATCATTTCTTTGTCAGTGGGCAAACGTACAAAATCAGCAGGGGATCAAATACTTTTTTCCCTCACTGTATCAAATGCACTGCTGAAATTGCAGAGGAAACTCTGTCTGTCCTCTTCTGGTGCAATTTCTGGGCTAGCATTTTCATAGTGTAGCTTCAGCACAAACATTTGTTCAGGAGTAACAAATGCAGAACTGTTGTGTAGTTCTTACCGAGGGTGTAGGCCCTCCTTTCAATTCTAGCACTTAAGGAGATGGGAGCCGAGGCACAGCACAGACAACACACAGTCTTGTTTTTCGAAGCCATCTGTGGGGCCTGCAAAAACAGAACAACTGAGAAATGTGCGATAGTTGTTAAAAAGCAACATTACATACAGTATTTGTGTATGCTAGCAAGACTGACCGAGAGACAACACTACTGGAGTATTTTATATTTCTATTTTGTTATGCTCATCTGTTTCTTCACAACAGCTGAGTGAGAATTTGCTCCAGTACTGGGTCATTCTCCCAAAACATGTACCACTAGTTTAACAGGAGTGTCAGAAACTAAACATGTCATTATCTATTATATTCTTGTGTTTTTTAATTATTAAATGACTTATATAAAGACATGAAAAAACATAATTAACCAACTACATTTTGTGCTAGTGGCATGTTTTTACCACCCCTCCTATGGTTTTGATTGGAACAAAGACACCAAAAAGGTGTACAAAAAGTATGCAAACACATATTATATTGTGTTCTTGGTTGTCTGATATGTTCATTTTAACATATCAACAATGTCTGCATGCATCTGTGGGTGTTTGTGAGAGTCTGAATGGGTGGATGAAAGGATATCTCTTCAAATGACTGCCTGTATGTTGTCTGAGGTTATCATGTCCTTTTTCCTCATTCAGTTACATAGAAATGAATGTGGAACAGGAAGTGATAATCTTGGGCTATATACAAGAAGTAATTTGCAGATATCTCAAAATGATTTGCAGATCTCTATAAATGATGTTGATGTTATACATGTAGAATGAGAGTTCAACATCGATTCAGGTGCAACATTTATTTTTCTTTCACTTGTGTTCTGAAAAATAATAATACAATAACTGTATCAGCTACAGCAGCCTTTCTTCCTGTTCTGACCAATTAGTTGTTAAAGAACACATTTAAGACTTGGCTGCCAGTGAACCTCAGAGTGCCACCTAGTGACGGGATGCCATTATAACAATTATATTATTGTTAAGTTAGTACTATTATTTTTTTTAGGGGTACCTCTTTTCCTGGCAATTCTGTTTTGTTTTCACTTATCTTCTATGTGCCACACTCTCCCCGACTTTTTAAAATGTCACCCCGACATTACCTAGTAATTAAGGAAATTAAGGAAAAGTTTTTAACACACAATCAGTACCAGTGTTCTTAGAATGTATGTCACATTGAGAGATCTCTAAATAAATAGGAAGTAATTTGGAGATATCTCTATATGATTTGCAGATATCTGTAAAGCATTTAAAGATATCATTCAATATTTGAAGATATCTCTAAATTATAATTTGGCTTGCCATAGGATGTCACATTTTTAAAAAGTTTCGGCCATGTTTGAGTATGCGTTTCATTCTATGGCACATCCACCATAACAACTTGCTACCTGTTTTGGGTTATTTATATTTTTTTCTGGTGTTTTGCTGCTGTAGACTTTCATAAAAGGTGTCACAGTGAAGAATTGAACAGTGAATTTTTTAACTAAATATGGCACTTGAGATCTGTGGTCGTGTTTGTGTGCTCCACCAATGGGAAACTGCGGACATCTGAGCAACACGAACACGACCTGCAACAAACATAAAATAAGCAGACAAATAACAACCTTTTAATTGTAATTAGATTGTATTCCCTATGACAATACTCATGGCCAATGAAAACCATTTTAAATTACTTTAAATTTACACATACTAACCCATCTCAATTAAAAATTTCCACCAACAGTAGGTTATTTATAAATGCGAAATAAATGCTCTTATTGGATGCAGAGTGCATGAAAATACGTCCCTTTCATGTACATGATTTCGGGACACCAGTCTCGCAGCAATAAATTAGTTTTAAATATTGCATAACACTAAACGTATTCTCATCCAAATTTGTATGAAACCGACCCTTTATTCGTATGGTTAAATGCATTTGATAAGTTCACGACTATGTAGTTTCTATTCAATACTAAGTGTGCGCTTAAAGACACTGAGTGTTTCTTAAGTGACGTGGGAATAAAATCGTAACTAACGATCTAAACATTTTGTCATTAATTAATATGTAATATCAGTCTAAAAGTTGTGTATAATGAATACGTAAGGCAGACAATAATTGAGCCATTTTAGTTAAAAGATATAGGCTATTCATGTTTGTGATGACTAGAAAGCATGTGTCAAAATGGTGTCTAACAAACAGCAACTTTTCATAAATCTAAACATTAATTACACAAAACTGTTAAGAATTTTGCTATTAAAACTATCATATTTATTTCCTCATTTTGTATGCATGGTAACAATGTCTGTTAATATATGTATTCATAATTATTATTATGTTTTAAATATTGCCAAGTTGGTGCACCCACATGTTTTGGGAGAATGACCCTACTGTAATCAGATGCAGTGACAAAATGTGCAAATACAAAACAATATTTTTAACATGTAAGAAATGGTTTGCAGGATTGCAGGACATTCAATTTATGTTCAATGTTGTGAAATGTGAAACTGCAGTTTAGAATATTGATACATACCAGCAGTTCAGGACATTGAATATTAACAGGGTTGATGATGGTAAACTCCTTAAAAAATGTTTTGGGCAGATGCCACGGTCTGTGCAGTTTGGCCTCCAGTTGGTAAACCACTTTGCCATCCTTTCCCTCAAACGATGATGGTAATTCTCTGTTTTCATGCCGGGGGGGGGGATAGGGGTGTGTGGGGGACACATACATACATAGATTACTACCTCACCTGCAACATTTTAGGAGCAAATAAATTCAGACCTAGGTCTTTAAAAAGTATCTGTTCTTGATAATTAAAATAAACAATTAAATGTATTTCTAAAATTTGCTAGATTTTTCATTTGTATTTGGAGACCAAAATGAGAATCTAACCAGCTAAATTATTATTTAAGATGTCTGAGTATATATATATATATATATATATATATATATATATATATATATACACTCACCTAAAGGATTATTAGGAACACCTGTTCAATTTCTCATTAATGCAATTATCTAACCAACCAATCACATGGCAGTTGCTTCAATGCATTTAGGGGTGTGGTCCTGGTCAAGACAATCTCCTGAACTCCAAACTGAATGTCTGAATGGGAAAGAAAGGTGATTTAAGCAATTTTGAGCGTGGCATGGTTGTTGGTGCCAGACGGGCCGGTCTGAGTATTTCACAATCTGCTCAGTTACTGGGATTTTCAGACACAACCATTTCTAGGGTTTACAAAGAATGGTGTGAAAAGGGAAAAACATCCAGTATGCGGCAGTCCTGTGTGCGAAAATGCCTTGTTGATGCTAGAGGTCAGAGGAGAATGGGCCGACTGATTCAAGCTGATAGGAGAGCAACTTTGACTGAAATAACCACTCGTTACAACCGAGGTATGCATCAAAGCATTTGTGAAGCCACAACACGTACAACCTTGAGGCGGATGGGCTACAACAGCAAAAGACCCCACCGGGTACCACTCATCTCCACTACAAATAGGAAAAAGAGGCTACAATTTGCACAAGCTCACCACAATTGGACAGTTGAAGACTGGAAAAATGTTGCCTGGTCTGATGAGTCTCGATTTCTGTTGAGACATTCAGATGGTAGAGTCAGAATTTGGCGTAAACAGAATGAGAACATGGATCCATCATGCCTTGTTACCACTGTGCAGGCTGGTGGTGGTGGTGTAATGGTGTGGGGGATGTTTTCTTGGCACACTTTAGGCCCCTTAGTGCCAATTGGGCATCGTTTAAATGCCACGGCCTACCTGAGCATTGTTTCTGACCATGTCCATACTTTTATGACCACCATGTACCCATCCTCTGATAGCTACTTCCAGCAGGATAATGCACCATGTCACAAAGGTCGAATCATTTCAAATTGGTTTCTTGAACATGACAATGAGTTCACTGTACTAAACTGGCCCCCACAGTCACCAGATCTCAACCCAATAGAGCATCTTTGGGATGTGGTGGAATGGGAGCTTCGTGCCCTGGATGTGCATCCCACAAATCTCCATCAACTGCAAGATGCTATCCTATCAATATGGGCCAACATTTCTAAAGAATGCTTTGAGCACCTTGTTGAATCAATGCCACGTAGAATTAAGGCAGTTCTGAAGGTGAAAGGTGGTCAAACACAGTATTAGTATGGTGTTCCTAATAATCCTTTAGGTGAGTGTATATATATCACAGAAAAGCATACAGAACTGTCCGGCACTTAAGAAAAAACACACCTCCCTTTGCCCAGAATATGTCATATGTCCTGACACTACACTAGAATTCTAAAGTCTAAAGTGTGCAGTGTGAGAGACAACAATCTTCAGTTATGTAGCTGTTCCTGGATTTCTTCTTGTTCCAGAGAGGCATAGCAAGGTATGAGAAATGTTCATTATTGACACCTTTTAATTCTTTTTTATTTTAATTCAGTCAGGTACTTACATCATGGGAATTTGAAAACTGAATGAGTACACGTGGGTTCCTGGCTGTAGGGTATTTTGTTCTGTAGGGAGGAAATAATGTATAAGATTAAAGTACATACATTATATATATGTATAGCACCTCTGAGGTCATATTTCTGTTTGTTGAAAACATACACAGCAGAGTGGCAATAGCTACTAATCTATCTTAGTTAAGAAATGCTGATTTGGATAGGGATGCTAAGTTTGTAAACAGGCTAATTAAAGGTAATGTTTCAGGGAGTTACTGTGACCTTAAAAGGCAAAGTGAAATGAAAAAAGAGGTGGTGAAATTTAAAAATAGGTGGTAAAATTTAAAATCGTGGCACAATTTAAAAACAGGTGGTTACAAATATAACTAGGGTCGCTACCTTGGATATCATGTCAGTGACGACACTGATTTGTTTCAGAAATATATTCATAATTTTATATTTTATTACAATTTAAGCAGCTTCAAAAGATGTGTAATTAAATTATGTGGTGATAAGCAAATGGATTCAGTATGCTATATTACAATCTGGAACAAACTCCCCAGCAATGTGGTAGATGCTGAAAATTTGGGAACATTTAAAATAGACTGGATAGGATCCTTGGAACACTTAGTTATTAATGCACACCAAACGAGCACAATGGGTCGAATGGCCTCCTCTCATTTGTAAACTTTCTTATGTTCTTATGTTCTTATGGTTTGATGTGGTCGAAGCTTTTCATGATTTTGAAGACATGAATCAAGTCCCCACATAGTCTCCTCTGTTCCAGGATGAAAAGGTTCAGTTCCCTCAGTCTCTCCGAGTAGGACATTCCCTTCAATCCTGGAATAAGCCTGGTTGCTCTTCTCTGAACTGCCTCTAGAGCAGTGTAGCGTTAAGGGGGGGGGGGGTGTATTGTGATAAGAGCATTCTAGCCCTGAGCTGGAGCTCTGATCTAAAGAAGACTTCTCCCCCAAAAGTTACCAGAACTCCTGAGCTCATCGGCCCATGAACTGTTCTATGTCAAAATGACAGTTTAGGGAGTCGGCTCACCTAGAATGGGCCAAATGGCTAGGAATCCCTGCTGTGAAAATGTCTAGGGAATATGGTGTGGAGGTAATAAAACCCTTTGAAGCAGGCGAGACCCGAAATCCCGAAACAGAGCTACGAACCCAGGCAAACCGGCATTTCCAAAAGATGGCATGGATTGGCATCAGGCATGAATCAAGCCTCCTCCAATAGGAGACTGGGGGCTGGCACCAAAATCCAACCTCGCAAACTCATGAACCAATCACCTATGATCTGAAGGCATAATAGGCAACGCACAGCACTTTCGCTCTCTCACCTGAACCGGTAACTCGCTGCCTCAACTCAACTTAGCTCTGTTGCCAGAACCGGAACCGGAAACCAACCAAGTCTTTGCCGGCGACAGAAGAGTTTAACTGGGAGAAGAAGATTGAGCTGTACAAAGAATTCTTTAAAGAACTTTACTAAGTAAAGAACTTTAGAACCTGCACCTGCCCACCTGTACCCACCTGATCAGTGGAGTGTATGCAGCTGGACAACTGACTAAGTTGACTGTAATACAGAAGTGTTCAGTAATTTAAATAGCTATTGAGTCTTAAGAAACTTGACCCTTGGAAATGAACTGGGCCCTGCTTTCCTCAAAGACTTTGTCTTCAAATAACTACAGTGGAAAACCCTGCTTGCCAAGAAGACATCCTGTGCACAACCTTGGAGCCTTCAAGCCAGTGGAAAATCTGTTTGGAAAAGACTATTTTCACGAAACCCCAATGTCCAGGAGCATCGACTGAGTGGAGGTTATTGGACAAAGCCGAACTGGACTGCCTTTGTCCCAAACCACACGGACCTCGTGCCGTGTGTTTTTATTTGAGCCCGAAGGCAGAGAGGCCTCTCTGCGATGAAGTTCAGATAAGTTTAACAGTTTGGTGTTTATTATTCATGACATTTGAGAAATCAATTAGAAATGTTATTCTGTGAGTCATAAACTTTAGAATGTGTAATATCATTTAGTATTTTCTTAAATATAAATGAGTTCTGCATTAAACAGTTTTGTTTGACAATTTTAGAAATAAAATCTGTCAACGCCGAGAAGTATCTTCTCATTCATATTTAACTGTTTAGTCTGAAATTGACACACGTTAATAGACACTAGATTATAGGTGGCCCTGCCTATCCTTAATCATTGAACAGTAATCAATTAGGGAGAATTGTGGTTACAAGAAATGATAGAATCTTTCTCGGCACCCAAACGTAAATGAGACTGATATATAGAACGAGAAGTTACTTGACATAAATACTAACCTGCATTAGTTATTTGATATTTGACTAATAATACTAATGAGAGACTCACCTTCGTCTTACTAACCGGTATTGTAGTCAATTGATGTTTGTAGATTGGCCAATCTTTGCTATGTTTAGGGTTACCGTGGCTCCAGATTAATCGGAGGACGTGAGACCGAACGGGATTGGGACTAAATTTAACTACATTAATGTGTAAATTAACCATTTAACTAAAATGCATAATGGATGATGAGTCTATAAGAACAGCAGATGGGCTGATGACAAAGTTAGAAGACTTTGAATTTATGTTTTGCTTTTTACATGTGAGTAGATTTTCTCCCAGACAGATGCTGTTTGACAATGGATTTTTCATTTTGTGAAAGGAGTGCTGAGAGGCTCATGGACACTATGGAGGAGTTGAAGTCAGAGGAGGCATTTGAGAGGATTTTCAATAGAGCAGCAGATGTTACAGAGGATCCGGAGCTCATGCACAGAAGATAACGTAGACAAGGTAATGAGGATCCCAGACAAGTTTATAGGTGACTGTATGACTCCATCCAAGTGTTAAAAGTCAGATTGGTAAGCGGTATCAAAACCTTGAATGTTTGAGATTCATGGAGCTTCTAGATTTTGACAACTTCCCTTCATTCAGAATATACTTTCCCTTTGCTGCATTCAGAAGTCTGACAGATAACTGGCCATTTCTTTGATCTGGTAAAACTGAAGTCAGAGTTGCAGGTGTTTTACAGTGACAAGAAGATCCAAGGTGGCAGCATTAAGCTTTGTGATTAATTTCAGTCAATGAAAGCCAGTCGACTGAACAATGCAATGCCTGAATTGTACAGACTTAGGTCTCCCATTGCCACAATCGAGTTTACATCTGCTGGGGTTGAGAGGAGTTTCTCTTGTCTGAAAAGACTGAAAAGTTACACAAGGAACACAATGGGACAAGAACGACTGAGGAACTTGGCAATCCTTGCAATTGAGAGGAAGATTCTAAAATCTCTTAGAAAGAATGCTCACTGGTATTTGAAGACCATAGACATCTTTGCCGTATAGACTTCTAGACAAATGGACTTCTCTTTTAAATAAATTTGGCACTCTGCCCCTCTCTCATGGTCCTGGTGACAACAGCCACTCTGCTTTGTGACCTTACAAGATCCAAAGAAAATGTATTCATAGCTCAATTAAGTTTTTACCCCCCAGTGCTTTTTCAATTACTGTTAAACTGCCAAAGCTTGATTTGTGTTGATATTTTACTGACTAGACTTCTTCTGACCTTACAAGATCCAAAGGAGACAGCCAGCCTTTACTTCTCTCTTGCTCTTGGAAGACTGGATGCAACAACAGGCCAGCTATGAAGATAATCTCCCAACATGTAAAGTGAGTGGAACCCTCCCACAGGCAGAAGAACTCATAACACACTTCAGTTTTGCTTTGATTTAAATAGTTCCAGATTTTCATGGTTTTTGTTTTTCCTTTTTAAATCAGAGGGTGTTGTGTAAAATTCCCACTGTAATGTACTCGGTGCTGCTTCAACCCTAATTTGAATGACAGGCTTCTAGTGACACATTACACACACAAAAGGTTAATTCCCATCCAGAGCCCACAGAGATTAGATGCGTCTTTCCCTCTCATTCACCTGCCCCTTTTTTATATTCATCCTTTGTGTTGTAATATGATATTTGTTCATTACGGAAGATGATGAATATAATAATAATAATAATAATAATAATAATAATAATAATAATAATAATAATAATTCCTGGAGTTAAACGGTATCAGAGTATAACAAATAAATGTTCGTTCTACTCTGATACTGTTTAACTCCATGAAATAAGATATTAAATTATATATATATATATATATATATATATATACCTACATAAGAAATAAGAGAAGGGGTTGTAGCATTTTGTGGTCTGAGGTCCGGACCACAGCAATTGAGTGGTCCGGACCTCTGCACAGTGGTCCAGTAGTGGTTCGGACCTCTAGAGCAAACTGGCATGTTTTTTTTTTTGTTTTTGTTTTCTTGGACAAAGCTTCTGAAACCCGTTTTCTGTAAAATATGTTGTCGACATGCATTAATATCCAAACTACAATCATAACCAATATGAACGTTTACTATAGCATACCATAGTATGTGTGGTGGTTTCTTGGATGGTTTTGTTATTTGTTTTGTCTAATGCATTTGTAACGCTCATTAAAATGTTTCCACTTGCTACCATCCAAATTCAAGAAATTTTGTTTAAATAGTTTACACTGGTAGGCCCACTTTTGTCTTTTCTTTTAAACCTAGTGAAATGTTTTGGTTGTACAGTGGATAAGATGTGCTATACAATCTCTTATTTTACATCGTACCATTTCAGAAATCTGGGAGGAGTTAATACACATGGAAATATGCAGTGCATTTTGTTAAAAATGTCTGAGTAACTAATTGGTAGGTAAATACCAATTGTAATAGATCTACATTCTGCATTTTTACAAATTGTCATGTAATAGGCTGCCAGTGATAAATTAAGGATTCCATAAAAACCGTGAATCTGAAGAAAAAGCTGCGGCAGCTATAAACTCGTCCAATTTCTGAACTGTGCGAAACATATATATTATTATATATGTTTATATATGTATGATTTTTAACTAGTGCTTTTAAATTATCTTGCAAATGTTAATGAACAAGCTTTTGAGTGATATTTTGAATACGAGTGGGTGTATTTGGTTTTTAGTATGATATGTGTTTGTTTTGCATGCCTCATGGTTTTATTTTAAGTCAATCTAAAATTGTATATAAACAGAGCTAGGGCACTGCTTTGGTTTGTTTTAAATTAATTGCAAGGGATATTTTACAAAAATGTGGACTAAAACTGTAGCAATCTTCTGCTGTATTTTATTTTAGTTTCGTGGGTATATGTTTCCCGCGCAAAATCTGTTTTGTCATTGTGGGCCTCAGTTTATGTGTATTTTGTATTGCCGTTTCTTTTTCTTTTCTGGAAAGATCCTGAGATGCTGTGATTTTTATTTTGTTTTAGATGCATGCAGGACAGCTGAGATTCTTTCTGCTTTATATTTTTGTGCTTGTCCAGAATAAACCATCACAGCAGAATTACTTACTGGGCATGATTTCTAGACACAACACAACCTAAACTGTACAGGAGTTGTGGGATCACGCCTGTTACACATTTACCGTTCATTTTTCAATGCACCAGATTAGTTTTTTTTTATATATATATATTTTATTTTATTTTGATGTTCACCTTTTGACACTTGATTTAGTTCTATGTTTTTATTGTTTTACACTTGCTTCACATGGTTTTTGTGTTTCTGATTATGATTTATATCAGGATTTTTAAATAGATTTTAGAAAATAAATAATCACAAGAATAAACATTTTGAATGTTTTTTTATTTTTGATTATGTAAAATAATAATATATACCTAATAAACAGTATTTAATAATCCTCACTGCTGAGCCTCTCGCCTGCACTGGTTGTTTGTTTGTGTGTTTTGTGTATTTCAAACGGTATGTTAATTGATTTTAATGAATAAAGACGTGTATTTTTTAAAGAAGAAAAATAAACCATGTATATTTAAAATCGTCTGGCTGCTCTCCCACAACGCCGCTCTCCTCCTACGCTTAAGCTGGCATGTATAGCACGTCATCAGCAAACTGGCAACGACATGAAAATAACTTGCACAATTTAATTTCTATGCTGAGATTACAGGCATGGTTTGTTTCTATAAAATAAGACAATGTTACCCTTCCACTTCTTAACCAACAATTTTAAAAGAAAGACTATCATGTAACCAAATACCAACCCTGCTAACGCACAACGTTGGGTAGTTGTAGGAAGGAACACGTCCAATAACAGAACCGTCCAGGGTAGTAATTTTTTAAATCATCAAAATCGATATTATGTACCATACAATAATTACACCATTTTAATTAGAGAGAGAACTGAGAAACAGTAATGGACTTAGTTTGTGAGTGTTGACTACGGATTGGGTTACTTGCTAGTGTGTTGTCCTGGTTGCATGCATAGTGAGGGACGTGTATACAAGGAGGAAAAAGGGAAGGAATTCTTACATTTAACGAACTTCTTGCAGTGATGAAAAAATGTGTCCTGACTGAGTTGTCTTCACGATTCCCATTATTTGCTTAATATGTGAAGTGTTGACATCTCAACGTGAAAGTGGTGGTGAATGAGCATGGCACTGCGATTGTGCTTGTTGCAATGAGAATTGTTACAATTTAAACATTGTTCTGGAAAAAATGTAGTTATTCTAAAGTAGAGGATTCACATGAAAGATAACATTATTTACAACTAAGGCGCGGCTATTTTGATACTAACTGTAGAGTAAGTTCAGACTACTTAACCCTCAAACCCAGTTCGTTTTAAACCACAGTAAAGTGAGCTCTGGTTTCCCTAACATGTTGCCCGATGCTGAGAGCTTTTTTACTGGAGTCATATGCACACACCTTCCCCTGTCTTCCTGGAAGGAAACAAATACAGATATAATGTGTATTATCTTACCAGAGGACTGTTGGATGAAGATATGTTTCAGTTTAAAGTACATTTCTTCTGCATTATAGGATATTGTTCTGTCGTTGTGACTTTCAGTCCAGTGAACCGAAGCTTTTCCTTTCGCACTAACTGTGAGATACTCCACCTTGATCTCCTTTGAAACGTCAAAAGTCACTCGTCCTGATATAACATCTCCTCTGGAAAACGTATTGCTCTCGTTCAGAGCATCGTAGCTGATTGACAGATTGGTCACCGTTCCCTTGAACATCTTGAGGATAAATCATATAAACACTGTAATGCTGCTACAAGTTAAAAAGAGTTCCTTGCGTTTAGTATTTGGTGGATTATATATAGAAAATACACAATCAAACGGAACTCATCTTCTGTGTTTTGAAATGTGAGGGCAGACCTCAGATTTCAAGTTCCTGTGCCAAATCCGTCCTGTGGACACAGCAGGGCGCGGCTGGCACACAGTCCCGCGGCTGAGCGCAGCACAATCAAAGCATTTCTTAATATAGGTTTCTGAACTTGCACCCAAATACACTTAGGTAGAGGGGAATTTGTAGCTATTGGGTTAAACTGAAGAGCAACAGATGCGCATTGATTATTGCTCCCCCTTTTAAAATGTATTTGTGCATTTTGGATGCACAGTGTGCGAGAACTAATTAAAACATTGGAACTGTTTTATTGTAAATCTCTTTATACACTTGAATTGTATGCCACTAGTTTTCAGTGCTCTAGCGGATATACCGGTTTAAACAATAATAACTTTCTGTCGAGGAATAATTATTATTAGGGGGCCAAGCAACGAAGTATTATTATTATTTATATATATATATATTTTTTTTTTCGCTGTTTTTAAAAAAAGTATAAAAACCAAACTGCTCGACGAAAACTCATGAAACTTCATACAGTGATAGATGGCTATGTAGTGCTATGCCATATGCAATATGGAGGCCATATGTCACATGGTCTGGTGGCCATAGTGGCTTAAGTGACACATTTTGGAAAATCAAAATCTTCTTCTCCGAAACCGCAGACGGGACAGATGTGAAACTTGGTGTGTGAAGTTATGTTATGACCTATATTCAGATTTGTTCAAGACAAGTCGAAAAGTCACATGGTTTGGCAGACATATTGGATTGGCCAAGAATCTTCGAAGATCTTCTCCGAAACAGTTGGTCCGATTGATACGACATTTTCTACACGTGACCTTGGCTAGCTCCTCTATCAGATTTGTTCAAGGCAAGTTGATTGAAGTAACAAGATGGCCGCCATGGGCCAATCAAATTTCAGAGATGGTCAAGTTGGAAATAAATGCATATGGTGCAGTATGGAACTATGTTAGAATGTATTGGACTGTTTAATACTTGACAGCATTGATCCCATAAGCAATGTGGTGGTCACTGGTCATTATTATTATTTTTATACTTATTTTTTCTTCTCTTCCACCAGAATATGTTCAAATGCCTATAACTTTTGAACCAAACTTGGCATGGATGTAGGAGGCTGGCATGGTCACTCGACTACAAAATGGCGGCATCATGTAACACGGTTTGGCAGCCATCTTGATTGTAGTCCAAACAAAAAAAAACAGTTTTCAAACATCGTTTTCTCAGGAACGGTAAAGAGTTGAGATATGAGACTTATAGTACATACTGCGCTTATATTAATACTTCATTTGGCTATTTTCAAAAATGAGATGTGTTTGTAGTGAGGGTTGTTTCAGCTGTAGAGACAGTGAAGGAAAGCGAGCGAGAAACCGAATGTGAAAGTAAAAAATATTCTTAAATATGAATCTCAACACACTGTAATGCAAGGTATTAAAATAAATACATGAACATAAACAGTGGTACAACAGCAATGACGCTGCTGAATCTGTAGTGGTGGGTTATTGCTTTCAAATTAAAGTCATTTCAAACTGAGATCACAACGAGTGCGTGACTTCCTCTTTATATCATGTTACCGATGCAACACGAGGGGCACGAATTTGTGCTCTTCTCTCTATCAGTGAAATCGTAACTAATGGTGACATTTTATATACTCAACTGTGCAAAATTTCTGGCTCTACACAGTATAATTGAAAGGGAGAACATAAGACATTTACTGTGCGAACTACACCCGAAAAAACGGACCTACTCACAGAGGCTTAATATTAATAATTGGAGATATTTGCCACTTATTGAAAAACACTGCATTTACAAGCTGTAATTATACACTCACCTAAAGGATTATTAGGAACACCATACTAATACTGTGTTTGACCCCCTTTCGCCTTCAGAACTGCCTTAATTCTACGTGGCATTGATTCAACAAGGTGCTGAAAGCATTCTTTAGAAATGTTGGCCCATATTGATAGGATAGCATCTTGCAGTTGATGGAGATTTGTGGGATGCACATCCAGGGCACGAAGCTCCCGTTCCAACACATCCCAAAGATGCTCTATTGGGTTGAGATCTGGTGACTGTGGGGGCCAGTTTAGTACAGTGAACTCATTGTCATGTTCAAGAAACCAATTTGAAATGATTCGACCTTTGTGACATGGTGCATTATCCTGCTGGAAGTAGCCATCAGAGGATGGGTACATGGTGGTCATAAAGGGATGGACATGGTCAGAAACAATGCTCAGGTAGGCCGTGGCATTTAAACAATGCCCAATTGGCACTAAGGGGCCTAAAGTGTGCCAAGAAAACATCCCCCACACCATTACACCACCACCACCAGCCTGCACAGTGGTAACAAGGCATGATGGATCCATGTTCTCATTCTGTTTACGCCAAATTCTGACCATCTGAATGTCTCAACAGAAATTGAGACTCATCAGACCAGGCAACATTTTTCCAGTCTTCAACTGTCCAATTTTGGTGAGCTTGTGCAAATTGTAGCCTCTTTTTCCTATTTGTAGTGGAGATGAGTGGTACCCGGTGGGGTCTTCTGCTGTTGTAGCCCATCCGCCTCAAGATTGTATGTGTTGTGGCTTCACAAATGCTTTGCTGAATACCTCGGTTGTAACGAGTGGTTATTTCAGTCAAAGTTGCTCTTCTATCAGCTTGAATCAGTCGGCCCATTCTCCTCTGACCTCTAGCATCAACAAGGCATTTTCACCCACAGGACTGCCGCATACTGGATGTTTTTCCCTTTTCACACCATTCTTTGTAAACCCTAGAAATGGTTGTGTCTGAAAATCCCAGTAACTGAGCAGATTGTGAAATACTCAGACCGGCCCGTCTGGCACCAACAACCATGCCACGCTCAAAATTGCTTAAATCACCTTTCTTTCCCATTCAGACATTCAGTTTGGAGTTCAGGAGATTGTCTTGACCAGGACCACACCCCTAAATGCATTGAAGCAACTGCCATGTGATTGGTTGGTTAGATAATTGCATTAATGAGAAATTGAACAGGTGTTCCTAATAATCCTTTAGGTGAGTGTATTTGACCACAAGAGGGGGAACTTGACCATGAAAACCGATTTTGTCAAAATGTGCCTGATTTATGATTAGGAGTCTGAAACCATACATTTCTCGACTGGAATCACCTGGAAGCCTCAACAGTATTATTATTATAATTTCTCTGCCATTATTTTCAAAAGCTTATACAAACAATACACTTGATACAGTGATACACAGCTGTGTAGAGTGATGCCATATGCAATATGGACTCCATATGTGAGATGGGCTGGTGGCCAGTTTGGTTTAAGTGACACATTTTGGACAATTTTCAAATGTCTTCTTCTCTGAAACCACAGGTATGATTGATGTGGAATTTTGTACACATGCCCTTGGCAAGATCCTCCATCAGATATGTTAAAGGCAATATGATTGATGAAACGAGATGGTTGCCATGAGCCAATCAAATTTGAGGAATGTTTAAATTGCATAAGGTGTAAAAATGGATAAATGGTACTGTGTAGATGTGTACTTGGCCACCTGCATTGCTGCTTGCAGCTATATTTATTATTATTATTATTATTATTATTATTATTATTATTATTATTATTATTATTATTATTGTAGCAGGTGGGACTGATCGATCGCACCGGCGGATGATTGGGAGTCGATGAGGCTGAATTGCTTCAGCTTGAATAAAAGCCATGCTTCCGGGGCAGGAGAAGTTTGTGTCTTCTGGGTCCCTGTGTGTGTATTTCACTGTGATTAGTACTGCTCTTCTGGTAAGCTGCTTTCATTCCTTTCCCAGTGGGATTGGTTGTTTTATGGGGTTTTCTGTTTTTATGATTAGCAGGGTTGACTTGCACTGTTGTGGCCATAAATAGCTGGAAATAGTCTTCCTTGGAGGTAATAGTTTCTTTTGTGTTGGTTTGTTTTAATTGTGGTTGATACTAATGGTGTTTTTGTATTACTTAGGAGGTTTTTAGTGTCAACCACCGGTTTTTATATTTTGTTTTGTATGGATTTTTTTTTAAATGTATTATAGTTCATTTTAAAGTAACGGTTTCCCAAGCTAGTGGCAATAAGTATTTTGGGGGCGGTTGAGGTATTGTTAGTGCGTTTGGGAAACTGTTCCTTTCGCTTTTCTGTTTGTGCGATTGTGCGTGTGGTTAGAGCCGTTTTCTGTGGCAATGCAGCGCTATTACATCGGCGCTTAAAGAGAACCCAACGAGGAACTGGGTATTACGACTGCTTTATCGGAGTCACTTATGTGGGTAAATTAATTTGGTGTTAAATTTTAATCATTTTTATCGGTGTTTATATATATATATATATATATATATATATTCGTATTTGGTTACATTTTCTCGGGTTTTGTTGTGGGGGAGTGTTGGAGTGTTATTGATGCAGGGGTGATTCTGTAATCGTTCCCTTCTCTTTGAGTATCGTTTTAATGGGGGACAACATTTATCTCTCTCTCTCCTTTTTGACGTGTCCAGTACTGCCATCGCCTGGTCGCCGAGTCCATTGCACTTGTCTTTTGTTAATAAAATATGTTTTATACTTTTTATACCGTAATACCCGTCTCCTTGAGTCATTTACTTGAACAGGGTCTGAGCGGAGAGCAAAGTCTTTGGTTAGGACTGACCAGGAGTGTGATCAAAATATTGGGGTTCCTCTTGTCCCAGGGGATATTAAGAGGTGGTGTAGTTCACTGCCACATTAACAACATAAAACAATTCGCCAAAGCTAACGTCTATTCGCTAATATTCGTAATGTATTGAGATTTTTGCCATACGTCTCATCTGAACTGAACATGCAGTTAGAGAATCTCAGTCAAATTATCCTCCTCTTGTTTTCCTGTGTGTGTTGAGAAGACGGATCATTTGTAATTTGGCGACTGTAAATGGAAAATGCTTCAGGTTACAGACGTATAGGATTTTGTTACCCGTACAATTTCATTCTGCTCTCTGTAGAACATTATGCATGTTCTTAAGTAGTGTGTATTAAGAGGCCACTGTAGTACATAGTGAGAAGTAGGAGTGGTTTTGGATCCCCAGAAGTAAGTGCAATCAATAGCAATAAGGTTAATGTAAGTTCCCAGATAATAAATAACAAATGCCTAACTGTTGAACCATAAATGAAGCCTTGCCACTCATCATTCAACACTCCTGGTCTCGTTTACACAGCTGTACAAACCCAGAACTCGCTACACATTTGTAATGATGCTGATCTTGTCAAAATGTCACTCTTGAGTCTTGTCAACAAATACTGTACACATGCCATAACATTATGACTAACAGGTGAAGTGAATAACACTGATAATCTCGTTATCATGGCACCTGTCAGTGGGTGGGATATATTAGGCAGCAAGTGAACATTTTGTCCTCAAAGTTGATGTGTTAGAAACAGGAAAAATGGGCAAGCGTAAGGATCTGAGCGACTTTGACAAGGGCCAAATTGTGATGGCTAGATGACTGGGTCAGAGCATCTCCATAACTGCAGCTCTTGATAATTTATGTAATGAGGAATGTGGAAAAAATGCTGTAAAGTAAGAATGCTTTCAAAAATAGACATGTTAATAGATTATATTTATCAATTAACTACATGCAAAGTGAGTGAACAGAAGAAAGTCTAAATCAAATCCATATTTGGAGTGACCACCCTTCAAAACCACATCAATTCTTCTAGGTACACTTGCACAAAGTCAGGGATTTTGTAGACGTATAGTCAGGTGTATGATTAAACAATTATACCAAACAGGTGCTAATCATCAATTCAATATGTAGGTTGAAACACAATCATTAACTGAAACGGAAACAGCTGTGTAATAAAACTGGGTGAGGAACAGCCCAACTCGGCTAACAAGGTGAGGTTGCTGAAGACTGCTTACTGTCAAAAGTCATACACCATGGCAAGACTGAGCACAGCAACAAGACACAAGGTAGTTATACTGCATCAACAAGGTCTCTCCCAGGCAGACAGGGGTTTCCAGATGTGCTGTCCAAGCTCTTTTGAAGAAGCATAAAGAAACGGGCAACGTTGAGGAGCGTAAACGCAGTGGTCGGCCAAGGAAACTTATTGCAGCAGATGAAAGACCCATCATGCTTACTTCCCTTCAGAATCGGAAGTTGTCCAGCAGTGCCATCGGCGCAGAATTGGCAGAAAACAGTGGGACCCCGGTACACCCATCTACTGTCCGGAGAAGCCTGGTCAGAAGTGGCCTTCATGGAAGACTTGTGGCCAAAAAGCCATACCTCTGATGTGACAACAAGGCCAAGCAACTCAACAATGCATGAAAACACAGGAATTGGGGTGCAGAAAAATGGCAGCAGGTGCTCTGGACTGATGAGTCAAAATATGAAATATCTGGCTGTAGCAGAAGGTAGTTTGTTCACCGAAGGGCTGGAGAGCAGTCTGCAGGCAACAGTGAAGCATGGTGGAGGTTCCTTGCAAGTTTGGGGCTGCATTTCTGCAAATGGAGTTGGGGATTTGGTCAGAATTAATGGTGTCCTCAATGCTGAGAAGTACAGGCAGATACTTATCCATCATGCAATACCATCAAGGAGGCATCTGATTGGCCCCAACGAAAAGTCATTAAAGAACGATTTTAAGCGTATGGCCCCCACTGAGCCCTGATCTCAACATAATTAAGTCTGTCTGGGATTACATGAAGAGAGAGAAGCAACCGAGGCTGCCTAAATCCACAGAAGAACTGTAGTTAGTTCTCCAAGATGTTTGGACTCACAGAGCCATCTCTGGCTCTGCTCGTCTCTGGGACACGTCCTCATCCCCTCAGCAGTCTCTCACGCATGCCAAGCTGGGATTGTCTGTCCGCAGCTTTGATGGACCAGTATGGGACGTCCGCAGAGAGTCCAACATCTTGAAGTACTCCAGATACAAAAATTAACAAAAAGTGCCCCAAATCCTTGTTTTACCATGTTTACTGTGCGAATTAAATGTGTGTTATGGCATGATTGTTTGATTTAATAATTAAAGACTTGGTAAAGCACTGGGATTGAGAAAGCCACTCAACACTTGTCACCGTCCACTTTCATTTCTGAAACAGTAACACTTTCGTCTGGTGCCATGGATAAGTGTAGATCTAGGTGTTGGAGTTGAAACAATCTTTCACATATGATACACTTGATTGTTTTTAAATCACTGCAATTTATTGAAAACTGGCTTCATTCCTCCCTTATATGCGATCATCCAAATTAATTCAATCACTAAAACATAATTTACAATTTATATTTTTTGGGAGACAAAGCAAATTTCAAAGGACATTTATTGAAAGAGATTTTTATAAGAACATCGCTGCTATATTGTCCTCTTTATGTTTTTGTACAATGTGTAGACATATAGGCATCTCTGGTTTTATAGGACATTTGAAATGCTGTACTGAACACATGATCCAAATAGAGAGAACAAGGCAGATGTTATGGTTGAAGTCCCTGAGAGTGGATTGGACTGCAGCACAGCTTTCAGTTCATAAATAATGGTGGGGAAAAAAACACTACCTTCAGCTTTACAAGACACAATCCAGGTTTAAAACATGATGAACCACACAGTATTCATGGCAAAATGACTTAATTCATATTCATATATTTGGTACTTGCTTCATTTAAATTGTGCAGTGCACACTGTATGGTAGGCAATAATACAGCAAAAACAAGCCGGATACTTAGATCTATTCCCAGTAGAAACTTGTAAAACAGAAATCTTCATGTTCAATGAAAAAGAAGGCTTCCAATTTTAAGTGTCTAGATCATATATTTTTTTAATTGGGGAACTGTGGTGTCTCAAAATCAACAGTGATATTGAATATTGTGTTATGCGAGTGTTGCAGGACTACATTAATACACATGGGACTCTGCCAGTGAAGACTCCAACAGACTCCTCAGACTCGGGCATGAGTATGAGACTGCCTTTAAGATACAAATGCTCCAGCTGAAAGTAAATGTTGAGTTGCAGACATTTCTACCTTCTCTGTCATGTTTGGACACATTTTTGTTGTAGTTACACTTTCAACAGTATTAAGATTAGCATTGACTACATGTGTGATGTGTGCAAGGTAGATATACAAGACCTTTACACAAGGTAGCTCAACTCTGAATAACAAACATGCACAATAATAGGCCTTATAATGTTTCAGTGACAATATTCAGATCTATTCATTCAGCCATTCACATCAATAGATAACTGGAGTTAAAATGTTTATTACATTATTGCTTTATATTTGCATATTAGCTATATATTTAACTCCACAATTAACATATAAATGTAACATTTAAATTTCTATTTAACATTTATATTTAGACTAAATATTTAATTCAAAGTTAAATGTTCAGTTTGCAAATCCCATATTTAGGATTTAGTATTTAAGTATTTAATCAAACGATCAATATTAATTTTTCAAAAATTGAGATTTTGCATTTATTTAAGTATTTATTTAAAAAATTAAATATTTATAAATGTGGAAAAAACGGCTTAAGTATTTACTAAATCTGGAAAACGACTCAAGATTTAAGTTAAATCTGAGGAAAAAAAGACACTCGAATAAAGTGTGCGCTGTTTTAAATTTGGCGCCCCATAATTATGTAGGTCTATCTATTTGTATATTTATTAATTTATTTAATTTATGTATGTATTTCTTATTATATTCATGTCTTTATTTTTAAATGTTGTAACAAATTATCCTCCATAGTTGTATAGCAGCCTTTATAAGGTAATATACTGCGAGGGCGACCATTGGAAATGCATTTGCGCCCCCATTTGTGTCAACGCCACAGCCTCATCCTTGTTTTGTTCGTTTTAATGACAGCTTCAACGTGGTGTTAAACTAGAACAGAAAAACAGTCTTTCTTTGCACCTGAAATGTTTGATGAATCACTCCCCTTTCCCTATTTGCACAGGCAATGGTATGCTAATTAGGAAACTGTCTGTGTTTTTAGGATTTGTCGGATCGTGGAAAACGGTCGCTATTTGACATGCCATGACACCACTCCGTTGTCGGGAAAGACGGAATCCACATTTGATGAATCACGAACAGTTCTTACATCGTTCTTATTCTGTCCATAATAAGCATTTTTGAAACTGACACTTTGATTAATAGATCCCTGATTCGGTCTTAAGATGCATTCACACTGGACGCAAGTCCGTGAAGTCAGCATTAGTGGGACATCAGGGGGGCAGGGACAAATTAACTGATTAATTGATTGAAATGAAATCTTTATTGAAAGAAACAATTGATAACCTATTTGATTTACATTGCTGACAGTCTTTTCCCCCATAAAATATATTTGAAGTTCAATAGCACTGTTGAATTAAATGAATTACAAAGACAATATGAATGTTTAATCACATTGATTATGTTTTTTTGTTCAATAAAATGTTTTATATTCATAATGTTGTCACAGAGAAGCTGCATTTAAAATAAAACTATCTGTCCTATTAAACCGAACAAGCTGTCCCAGTCCACCTGCATTCACTAGCTGTGTGAGAGAGGGGTACTTAGTATGTTTGAGGATGTGTCACTTGAATAGCAGTAACATGTTTTTGATTGTCTTCATAGGGATCTGTATTTAACCAAAAACGATCCCACTAATGTGGACTTTCCAAATAAATATCAGTTGCAAATACCTAGATCAGACCTCAGTTATAAATAAGGGACAAACGTTGCTGCACATTATGCTGGAATTGACTATAAACTTAATAGCTTCCTTCATCATTTACTTCCCGGAAAGAGATGTTGTTGTCTAATAGTTTGTTTTCTGGGTCTTAGCAATTTCCTTTTTGTTTTTCGCAACACAATTCACTGGGGCAATAGAGTGTAAATTTACAGTACAAAAAGTGTTACTTTTTATCACAACAGGGGCAGACAATTCCAGTCCTTGAGGGCCAGGTTTCTGCAGCTTTTATAGGTGCAATTCAACTGTACATTGAAATGGGACTGCAGGTGTGGTATTACATTTAATTTAAGTATATGCTGGTATCAACTTTGCCCTCTTTTTGAAGCAGGGAAAGCAGTAGTTTGTGTGAGTAGCCAGGAAATGTACAATTACATTGACCACGCACACAAACCGGTCGACCGCCCTGCATTGAATGGGTTACATATCTCTTGTGCAAAATAGCTGCCAAAACAACTCGCAAAACAAAACAGTCAATATTCTAATTTCCTAATTTGTTTATTGCAGTTCCTCCCTTACACACAATGCAGATTGTAATAATCTCCTGACCTTTTCTCTCTCTCTGTAACATGGCATATATAGAACAGAAGCAAACAAGGAAATTAGCTGCCAATTGCCCCCTTTGCAATTTCACTCTTAAATAAACTGTGGTGCAGCCAATCCCCTTCATAAGTCACATATTTTGTTTAACAGAGTCAACCTTTGCAATGAAAATGTCAAATGTTCTCAGTTTTATGAATGCCCCAGAGTATGTCAGAGAGCATATCAAAACAACTACACCATGGAAACCAAGGAGCATTAAAAACAATCCATAAAGAAAGTTATGGAAAAGCACCAATCAGGGTTGGGCTTTAAAAAATATCAATACATTTGAACAGCCCCACAGCACAGTTAAATCCATTATTAAAAAATTGAAAGAATATGTCACAACCACGACTCTGCCTAGACCAGGCCGTCCATAGAAACTTAGCAACTGGGCTGGGCAAGGAGGTCAGTGATTAGAGAAGCCACCAAGAAGTCAATGATTGCTCTGAAGAAGCTACAGAGGTCCACAGACAGCATGGGAGAAACTGTCCATATGTCAACTATTACCCGGGTGCTATATGGAAGTGTGGCATGGAGAAAGCCATTGCTGAAAATCCATCACATCAAATCCCATTTGGATTTTGCCATAAGGCATGTAGAAGTCACCGCAACAATGTGGCAAAAGGTCCCCTGGTTGGATGAGACCAAACCAGTTCAAAATTCAACTATTTGCCTAAATGCAAAATGCTATGTGTGGTGCAAAGCCAACACTGCTCATCTCCATGAGAACACCATCCCCAAATCCACATTCCTCTTATGTAATTTGTCCTTTAAGAGATCACATTTAAACCATCCTATAGGAGATTTTCTTCAGATTAAATATATTTGTACCTGAGGTGAGTATCTTCAAAATTGTCCATTCTCCAAAAACATATCCCTTGATCATTTGGAGAAATTCTTGATCAAGTAATGCTCTGTTGACCTTCTACTATGTTTTTCCCAGGGTTGTAATTGTATGGCACATGTATGGAAAAAAGGGGTTGACTCAGACCTTGTCAATCAATGGTTCTTTATTGAGACATATCCTCTGTATGTAGTAGAATAAATCGGAATGTTGAGTTACAGTTTTTGCAGTCTGTTTTCACAATATCTTTATAGGAAACATGCTTTGTTCCCTATGATTCCAGAGTGTAACCATTTGTTATGTGCACTCGGCCTAAACAAGGCAAACCTCTATTTTTGAGAATGTATTACTTTCTTTTGTCAACTTTAAGTTGTTAAATTGTCGGAGATTTACATATGAATGATTGTGGCCATTTCCATTTGATAGAGGAGATAACGGTGAACAAAATGCCTGTTCAACAAACACGTCCATCGCTGACCACAATTAATCACAACAGGACAGACTTCCTCCTGCTCTCAGGGTTCAGCACAGCAGCATAAACAGTCATAACATTAGCATCTTGTTTGTGAAGAGCAGGTGTTCGCAGTTCTGCGTGGATCTGCGCAGCTCGACCAATGGCAGCGGAGAATTCTGCAGTTCTGCGTATAACAGCGAAAATCTGCGCACAAGAACCCGACCTAATTGTCACAATCTGGAACAGACTGCCCAGCGATGTGGTTGATGCTGAAAATGTGTGAACACTTAAAATCAAACTGGATAGGATCCTTTCATCATTCCGTTATTAATGGACACCAAACAAGCATGATGGGTCGAATGGCCTCCTCTCGATTGTAAACTTTATGTTCTTATGTTCTTAAACCATGAATAATCAGAAAATAACTTCAGCGCTGTTCAATGACTTGGGGGCGGTGCAGTCACTGCCAAATATACGGATTGGTTTTCTAAAGTGCCAATCAGGTTTAGACATTTGAGGGGCGGGCTGACAAAAAATAAACTAAAAACTAAAAAAAAACCGCAGATTGTCGCTCACTTGGCGTGCCAACGGTTTGTCATCCCTGTACTGCACTGTCTTTTAATTGTTCTATTTCATATCCCGTGGTCACCCTAGATAATGAATAATAGATTCTTATATAATAATACAGTGAACTGTAATGTCATAGTTTATAATTAAGTGATATACATATAGATTTGATTAAATAAATCATGAGATTATACTGAAATTCTGAAGTTTTTATTGCGCTGCTATATCAGTGATTCTCGAACTGGCTGTTCACTTACTGACAGATACATGGCAAGAAGTCTCAGTACATTACAAATAAAAGGAATGTGGAGTTCACATAAAGTCAGAAAAAAACAACATTAATCCAAATTAACATGTATTTATAATAACGTAATGCAAAAATGACTACAAAAGATTGAGAAGTGAGTAGTTTTTCGAGATTTACGATTATACTGTAAATTACAGTATATGAAATATTTAGAAATGACGTTTCCCCTTGCTAGCCAATCATCCCTTACAATGTTTACTAACCACGCCCTGCTTTTTTCAGGCTGTGCCTCGGGAATAGCGAGGATCTTGACAAAAATGTGGTTTCATCGCATTTTCTGAGAACATAACTTGAGAGAAGTTTGGTAACATGTGAGGTTTCTTTTTTTTTTTCATATAATCCACTAAATACTATACGCAAGGAAATTTAGATTTTACCAATAATCCCCTTAGCAAATCTGCAACCACTCATTTTTTTCTTTTTCTTCTTCCAGAAGTGGGTTGTGGCTCAAAACAAGGAACTTGTATCTGAGAAGTTTTGTTTGATCACATTTTCTTAGAACGCAAGTTGAAAGTAGTTTGATAACAGACATGTGAGGTGTTTTTATACTTTATACTTATTTACTCACTAGGCTATTACACGCAAGGAACTCTTTTTAACTTGTAGCAGCATTACAGTGTTTATATGATTTATCCTCAAGATGTTCAAGGGAACGGTGACCAATCTGTCAATCAGCTACGATGCTCTGAACGAGAGCAATACGTTTTCCAGAGGAGATGTTATATCAGGACGAGTGACTTTTGACGTTTCAAAGGAGATCAAGGTGGAGTATCTCACAGTTAGTGCGAAAGGAAAAGCTTCGGTTCACTGGACTGAAAGTCATGGTGAAGACAGTGAATCCTATAATGCAGAAGAAAAATACTTTAAACTGGAAAATACCCTCATACAACAGAACTCTGGTAAGACCTTACACATTATATCTGTATTTGTTTCCAGAATGGCAGAGGAGGTGTGAAAAGGTGACGTTTAAAAATGAAATTTACAATTTACAATTTATTGTGAGCAATTATACTTTACTAATCGACTTTAAATGTATAAACCAATCAATAGAAAGTTATTAGTCAGTTACAGAAGATTAGCTCAGAATCTGAAGATGGGCACCTATACTTCGTACTAGTTACTTTGAATACTTATTTTCATATTATGACATTACTTCGAAGGGAAATGTGTAAACCCCTTAAAACCGGATAATGCTTTATTAGCAATAACAATTCGATGTGTTACCTTGCCAGGATCTTTTGTAAACATCCTGTTACAAGATCCTTCATTACTTCAGGTTATTTTCCAACACTAATGCATCATTTATGGTAGCCTATCCATTTTTATTTCCGATGTTGTGGACATCTGAAAATCCCTCCACCTGAGCATCACGTAGCACAGATGATCAGGCCGGTCTGAGAATTGACACGTTGCCACTCTGATGCGCATGTTTTCAAACACACAGCAATACGAGCTCACAGGTGCTTTACATGTACAAGTCTAATACTTGTGTTTGTTTGTTTTAATTAAAATGTTAAATGTTATATATCGATTTACTCCCTCCCCCAGAACAAAATAACCTACAGCCAGGAACCCACGTGTACTCATTCACTTTTCAAATTCCCATGATGTAAGTAAGAGACTGAATTAAATTTAAAAACGTGTCATAATGCACATTTCTCATGCCTCTCTGGAAGAAACAATATAGAACGTTTGTTGGCTCTCACACTGTGCATTTTAAATTTTAGTCTATTGAATTGTATTGTAGTGTCAGGACACAGGCTATACCTGGCAACTGGAGGTATGTTTTCTCTTAAGTGCAAGAAAGTCCTAAATTATTTATATACACACAGACATCTTAAATAATAATTGTGTGGGTCAGGTCATACTTTATATCTTTTATCTCCAAATACAATTTTTAAAAACTACAAACTTTTTGAAAGAAGTAACATAATCATCAGGAATATATCAAAGCAGATACTCTTTAAACAGTCTTAGCTCCTAAATGTGTTGCAGGTTTGGTAATAATTATATATATATATATATATATATATATATATATATATATATATATATATATATATATATATAATGTATTTGTCATCGTCCCCCCACACCCTACCCTCCTAAAACAGAGAATTACCACCATCCTTTGAGGGGATGTATGGCAAGGTGGTTTACCAGCTTGAGGCCAAACTACGCAGACCGTGGCATCTGTCTAAAAGATCTGTTAAGGAATTTACTGTAATCAATCCTGTTAACATCCAAAGTCCTGAACTGCTGGTATGTATCAATTTCATTTCCTGTACTTTCACATTTCACAACATTGCAAATGATTGAAATTTCCTACAACGTCATTCCTTGCATGTTGCAATGATTGTATTGCATCTAACTACAGTACTGGAGCAAATTCTCACTCATCAGTCTGCTATCATGTGAAGAAACAGATGAGCTGAAAATTTAAAACACACTCCAGTAGTGTTGTAGCTTTTGTTCAGTCTTATCAGCATAAACACATACTATATGTAATGTTGGTTTTAATCAGCTATCGCATATTTCTCAGTTGTTCTGTTTTTGCAGGCCCCACAGATGGCTTCGAAAAACAAGACTGTGTGTTGCCTGTGCTGTGCCTCGGGTCCCATCTCCTTAAGTGCCAGAATTGAAAGGAGGGCCTACACCCCTGGTAAGAACTACACAACAGTTCAATAATGGAAAATATCTATGATACTTAACTTACTTTCAGTGCTTATCAGGATCATGATGAAGGGACAGGTCATACTCATTTTTTATTCTTCCAAACACACTGCTCAAAAAAGAAAGGAAACTAGATTAAACTGCAGCATCTACCTGGAAATTAACACTTTTTAAATTGTTTTAACAATATATTTTTAAATTATTTAATTTTTTTCAGTGTTTTACTTTTGAACATCCCCCCCACCCCCCAACCCACACACACACACTTTCACATGGTAACACATTAGCAACCCCCACCACCACACCCCTGCTCCCACATGGAGTCGGACACTTGTTAAGTGTCCCATTAACTTAATAATTTGCCATCCTGAAACTGTAAACCAAAGTTCCTTTATATAACCTGTCAAGATGTACCATCAAGCTCCAGTGTCCAGCTGTACCCCAAAGGTGTACCTCAAGTCTGTTTTCTTCACTTTATCATAGAACAAAATGGATCAGAAAACAAGCATCACCTCCAGTGAATGCCTGGAGAAACCTGTCAATAAAGCCTTCATTAACCATTTCCACCATTTCAATTAAGTATGCAAGTATCTCCTTGTAGTTTTGTGCAATGTTTACTGTTGTTTGTCCATGTAAATGATCCCTTACTGGTCTATGCTTTCAACCAACAGGTGAATCAATAAGAATCTTTGCGGAAATAGAGAATGGCTCCACCCGGACCATCAGACCAAAGGCATACATTCAGCAAAAACAGACCTTCTATGCTGAAGGAAATGAAATGTTCTATGTTAAAAAAATTGTCAGCGTGGAAGGAGAGCCTTTCTTTTCTGGAAAAACAGGAACATGGAGTGGAGAGTTGCCCAAAATACCTCTGGACACCTCCTTCTCAATCCAGAACTGCCAGATTTTGAAAGTGGAATACCTAGTTGTGGTGCGTATGGGCGTTTTTAATTCTCTTACATGATGTAGCCTGTTCTAGTTGCTGCTTTGTCAAAGGCTTAATTTTCTTTTCTTTTTTTTTTTTTCCTTCATTTAATTGCCTTGAATCTCATTGAAGGAGACTCCCATTTTAAGCCAGAATTTATTTGTTTTATCAGGTTATCAGGTTATGTAAGGGTTAACAAAAAAAATTACAAGTGTGTGCATGTGCATATCCATATATATATATATATATATATATATATATATAAACTTATTATTCAGCATCATCAGCATTTATTGATGTGCTGCTAGATGAAAGAAAGTAAAATGATGCAATTGATAATACCCGACTGTGTGATAGAATGTGTCTGACAGGCAGATCGAGGTTTGATTGCAGCTCTTTTTCTTTTACAGGTTTATGTGGAAATTCCTTGTGCTGTAAATCTTTCTGTTGAGTTCCCAGTGATGATCTCCTCCTTCCCCATGGACCTCCCCATGTACATGTAGACCTGCCTTGGGAATCTGCTCTCAGTGCTTGAGTTCTCTTCTAGACTGTAAAGAAACTTAAAACTATGAACAGTGCACTAAGAACAGTGTCGATGGCTGATTTCCAAAACTGCATTTAAATGTGCAGACTGCTACTGAAATGCAATGTAGAGGTATAAGATAGATGAGTGTCTGGAGTTACAGTGGTTCTAAAAAGTATTCACCCCCCTTGGACTTTTCCACATTTCATTGTTACAACATGAAATTAGAATGTATTTATTGTCAAATACTTTTGACAAGTTAGGTTAGGTATTTGGGTCCATAAATATTCGGACAGTGACACAATTGTCATCATTTTGGCTCTGTACACCACCATAATGTATTTGAAAGTTAACAATCAAGATGTGCTTTAAATGTAAGGGTAGTTACATCCAAATTAGGTGTATGGTGTAGGAATTACAACCATTTTTATATGTGGTTTCCCCAATTTTAGGGGATCAAAAGTAATTGGACACCGTTCACCCAATTTGGATGTAACTATCCTTAAGTTAAAGATGAAAGTCTACACTTCAAGCACATCTTTTAAAGATTGTTTCTTTAAAGATCCATTGTGGAGGCGTACAGAGACAAAATGATGACAATTGTGTCACTGTCCAAATAAAATAAAGCTGCAGTCCAGAGAGAGAAAATCCAAGAAAGTCCAAGAAAAGGTAGAAACCAATTATTATGAGACCATTTTTCTTTGGTGAGTGTGTCCACATTACACAGTTGTTGTGTCATTTATTTGCAAATCTGATCCTGCTTTTAAAAATTAAAAATATTGCAGAGGTGGGGCAGTGGAACTGTGACCCACTGCCACTTTCGTTTACAGAGCCCTAAGTGCCCCCACCCCCCTCTCTCTTACATTGTGCCCCGGAGCTCACAGTATTTACACCTGCCACTGATTCGTCCGCATCAATACCTGAAACAGCTAAACATTCCCTACGTTACTGATGGATCATGCCATGAGTGTCAAAGTCACATTTGATGTAGGAAAGTCTGTAAACACTGAATCTAATGTTTTTTTAATTAATAACTATTTATAAAAACAGTTTAGCACCTTTCAAATTGAAGAGTAGAACAGCTTTGTATTTTGAGAACAATGTAAAAACATCTGTTGCTTTATGCACCTTATAAAACCCTTTATTTTGTACAATATGTTTTCTAACTGCCACCTCAAGTTGTTTTAAACAGCATTTTGCAAGAGAAGGAAAAACTCAAAACTTAACAATAATGACAGAAGAGTAGAAATAATAACTATTCCTAAATACAATTTCCATCTAGTCGCACATAAATACGTATGGATATTACTTACAGTTCGTCAGAAACACATAATGACCTGGTTAAACTTAAACTGACATTAAACAGGAATGAGCAAAAGTTTAGAATAACTATGGCTGTATTCAAAACCACATACTACCCTACTGCATTCTGCATACTGCATAAATATATACTGCATGCTGCATACTAATTTTCTGAGTAGTAAGTAGTACAGTACACAGTATGAAGATGACATATATAGTACACTGAATCATTCATGTGACCTCGCGTGAAGCATGATGGGATGCAGTATTCATTATAGTGAACTCGGATCCGGTCCCAGACTGGGACCAAAAGACGGCCCTGGACTTTTACCCATGGGGCGACAGCTGGTGTAGTCTGGGTCCCAATAAAGATCTAATAAATTTCACTAATGCATTTCTTTCTGTGTGTATCTGTGCAAACAAGGTCACTGGTCTTACAAGATCTTACTGTGCAAAGGAACTGTGCCATAGTTCAACCCTGATACCTTGAAAAACACACACACACACACACACGCAACTATTTATCTATTTACACACGCTAATGCAAATAGCTTTTCTACTTATTTTGCAAACTTTCATTGTACTGTGCAGAATCTTGTTTGGCAGATTTGAGCATTTTGCTGGAAGTTTCAACCTTGTAGAAGTCTGTGTCAATACATTTGTTAATTTTGCAAGACATCACATTCACAAGAGTTTTCTGAAACAGCTGACTGAATTCCATCTTAATGTGACGCACAATGCTGAATGCCCTTTCCACATCACAATTAGAATTTGGCAGCACCAAAAGCAGCTTAATCAACTAGCAGAGCTCTTTGAATTTCAATGTCCCTGTGCTCACAGATTTTACTTTGGACAGCTTCCCCCAGAATTCATCAGCTGGCAAACTTGTAGTTTGGTACCAGTTCCTCAAGGTTAGTTGAGACATAATCCAGGACTTCCAAGTGGAGCTGTTCTCTGGCATCTGCCTTGATCACATTTGGAAATCTCTCTGCCAAAATCAAAATCTACTCTGGATTCACCTCATCCTGGTTCTCCTTATTGACCACCGACAGATTCTTCAAGATTTGGTCTCTCATTAGGAACTTCTCCAAGATTTTTTTAAAGTTCCTGACATAGAATGCTCTGGCATCTTTAAAGAACTGCTTTGTCTTGTAAGGGGGCATCTCTTGTCCTTCCTCCTTGCCAGGTACCCAATAAAAAGCTCTTCATCGGGGAGGTGAATTTCAGTGTTGCTTACATCTATCTCCTGAATGTTGTGTTCTCTCAATACCTTCGGCTTAATAAATCTGCTTGCCATGTCATGCAGGGGCTCTTGTACGCTCTGATCCAACTTGAAGAGGACAGGTGCCTTGTTTTCAAAAATCAAATTGAATTTGTCAAAGCATTGTGTGACATTATGCTTGGATATAGTTTCATTTGGGGGTCTTTCAGCCTTTTCTGAATATGAGATGACTTCTGATTCTCACTCTTTGAGTCAAAATATGAAAGAAAAGCTGGCCATTGGTGGAGCAGATGGTCCAAACCTTTTCCTAAAGAAAGCCAGCGTGTAGTACATTGCAGAACTCTTGAAACTGTTTTGGGTCTTCTCTTTGTTTGGAACTTTTCTCAAAGTAGTGGTAGATGTCAATGAGCAGTTCTTCAGGTGACACTGAGAGCTCCTTAGCAGCAGTTTTGGCACAAATGTTGACCAGGTGACTTGGACAGCCAACACTGTAAATATGAGGGGCCTGTGCTTTCACTCTTGACAATACAGAGTTGTTTTTGCCCATCATCGCATTCAGTTGTCACTGCTAAATCCTACACAATTAGACCATTCAAGGCCTTTGTCATGCATGGATGATGCAATGCAGTTGAATATGTTTTCAGTTTTGGCATCATTGCACACTGGCATGTCTTAACCTATTTCATTATACTACCTGGCTAAAATTGCACATTCCTTCTCACACATGATATCGTTGCTTTCGTCAACCAAAATACTGTATGGCCTTTTTTCTGTCCGGATGAACTTGTACAGATGCTCTGAACATTCAGGTTCCAGTGCCATGTTCACAATACAGTGAGGGAAAATAAAGTATTTGATCCCCAGCTGATTTTGTACGTTTGCCCATTGACAAAGAAATGATCAGTCTATAATTTTAATGGTAGGTGTATTTTAACAGTGAGAGACAGAATAACAATACAAAAATCCAGAAAAATGCATTTCAAAAAAGTTATAAATTGATTTGCATGTTAATGAGGGAAATAAGTATTTGACCCCTTCGACTTAGTACTTGGTGGCAAAACCCTTGTTGGCAATCACAGAGGTCAGACGTTTCTTGTAGTTGGCCACCAGGTTTGCATCTCAGGAGGGATTTTGTCCCACTCCTCTTTGCAGATCCTCTCCATGTCATTAAGGTTTCGAGGCTGACGTTTGGCAACTCGAACCTTCAGCTCCCTCCACAGATTTTCTATGGGATTAAGGTCTGGAGACTTGCTAGGCCACTCCAGGACCATAATGTGCTTCTTCTTGAGCCACTCCTTTGTTGCCTTGGCTGTGTGTTTTGGGTCATTGTCATGCTGGAATCCCCATCCAAGACCCATTTTCAATGCCCTGGCTGAGGGAAGGAGGTTCTCACCCAAGATTTGATGGTACATGGCCCCGTCCATCGTCCCTTTGATGCGGTGCAGTTGTCCTGTCCCCTTAGCAGAAAAACACCCCCAAAGCATAATGTTTCCACCTCCATGTTTGACGGTGGGGATGGTGTTCTTGGGGTCATAGGCAGCATTCCTCCTCCTCCAAACACAGCGAGTTGAGTTGATGCCAAAGAGCTCGATTTTGGTCTCATCTGACCACAACACTTTCACCCAGTTCTCCTCTGAATCATTCAGATGTTCATTGGCAAACTTCAGACGGGCCTGTACATGTGCTTTCTTGAGCAGGGGGACCTTGCGGGCGCTGCAGGATTTCAGTCCTTCACAGCGTAGTGTGTTACCAATTGTTTTCTTGGTGACTATGGTCCCAGCTGCCTTGAGATCATTAACAAGATCCTCCTGTGTAGTTCTGGGCTGATTCCTCACCGTTCTCATGATCATTGAAACTCCATGAGGTGAGATCTTGCATGGAGCCCCAGATCGAGGGAGACTGACAGTTATTTTGTGTTTCTTCCATTTACAAATAATTGCACCAACTGTTGACACATTCTCACCAAGCTGCTTGGCGATGGTCTTGTAGCCCATTCCAGCCTTGTGTAGGTCTACAATCTTGTCCCTGACATCCTTGGACAGCTCTTTGGTTTTGGCCATGGTGGAGAGTTTGGAATCTGATTGATTGATTGCTTCTGTGGACAGGTGTCTTTTATACAGGTAACGAGCTGAGATTAGGAGCACTCCCTTTAAGAGAGTGCTCCTAATCTCAGCTCGTTACCTGTATAAAAGACACCTGGGAGCCAGAAATTTTGCTGATTGATAGGGGATCTAATACTTATTTCCCTCATTAACATGCAAATCAATTTATAACTTTTTGAAATGCGTTTTTCTGGATTTTTGTTGTTGTTATTCTGTCTCTCACTGTTAAAATACACCTACCATTCAAATTATAGACTGATCATGACACATTGTTCCGGGTGCCAGGGCAAACTGCCCTCGGACGATTGACATGACTTATGCGTGCGCTGTCTGGGCAAGGAGCATGCCCAGAAAGCACTGACAGGAGAAGGGGGCTGTGTTCAATGTGCGGCATTCCCCCAGATGAAGGTCCCCAAGAGCGAGGCGCGCCCACTCCAGATCTGCCAGATGCTCTGCTCCGCGAACTCCTCCACATCACAGGAGACAGGAAGTGGGCGGGATCGCGTCTCTGATTAAAACAGTGGGGGAACTGTCGCACAGGCTGGGTTCCCAGCAACAGATGCTGCACTCTATGGCAGCATGACTTCTGGCGGAAGAACACATTCACCACGTCCACACATTCACTTTCAAGGGCCGAGTTTAAATACTGGAGTTTAAAGCCCTAATGAGACGTGTGGCTATTGCAGTGGACATTCCCTGGTGCCCCCAGGAATAGGTTTTGAAAAATCAGCTTGTGAGGGAGAAGCCCGCTAAGCCTGCGGAGATCCTTCCCCTCCTCAATGATTACACAGACAATCCACATGGAACCAGCCGGCATCTGCTCCTACGACTTCTAGGCAGGTGGAGGCCATGTATGAAATGGCGGGGGTGCAAAAGAAGGGACTGGGATCTTTCCCACCGATAGGAGACTCAGTGTCCAGGCTGGTCCAGGCAAATGCCACTTTAGGCAAAGAACCTCTTTGCCCTAATAAACAATGCACAACAATGGACGCTATGCTAAAGAAAGCGTATTCTGCAGAAACGTCAGCGGTCCGGGCCAATAATGCACAGGCCATCCTAATCCTGTACATGGGTTACCTGACGGGATGCCTGAGGAAGCGCTAGTCTATGGCTGATGTGGAGGAGATGGAGCTAGTCAACGCCTATATGACTGACTTGCTGCAAGAGGGGGCAAAGGCCATGGGGAGATCTATCGCAGCTATGGTTGCAGCCAAGGCTCCGTCCTGGGCCTGCTCCTGTTCTCTCTCTACGCTCGCTCCCTGGGCCCCCTCATCACTTCCCATGGGTTCTCCTACCACTTCTACGCTGATGATGCCCAGATCTTCCTGTCTTTTCCCTCTTCTGACCCTCTCATCCCCTCACGCATCTCTTCCTGCTTGTCTGCCATTTCCGCCTGGATGCACCACCTCAAGCTCAACCTCTCCAAATAAGATCTCCTCTTTTTCCCCCACTCTTCCTCACCTTCTGCTGACCTCCCCATCTCGATCCCCTTGGAATCCACCACACTCTCTCCTTCTTCTTCCGCTAAAAATCTAGGAGACTCCCTCAATCCTGCGCTCTCCTTCTCCCAGCACATCACCACGCTGACACACACCTGCAGATTCTTCCTGAGCAACATACGCCGGATCTGTCCCTTTCTCACCGACTACTCAACTCAGCTACTCATCCAGTCACTGGTCCTCTCCTGCCTGGACTACTGCAACTCCCTCCTGGCCGGCCTGTTTGCATCCACTACCCGCCGCTCCAGCTTATCCAGAACTCTGCAGCTTGTCTGGTATTCTCTCTGCCACGATTCACACACGTTACTCCACTGCTGCGCTCCCTCCACTGGCTCCCGATAGCGGCACGCATTCAGTTCAAGACTTTGACCCTCACCTACTGCTGTCTTGACCACACTGCACCAAGCTACCTTCAGACACTCGTCTCTCCATACATCCCCTCCAGACCACTGCACTCCTCCAGTGCCAGAAGGCTAACTCTGCCTCCTCTCCACTCTCCTTCCTCCAGAGCCCGCTCCTTCTCATCCCTGGCCCCTAAGTGGTGTAACGACCTTCCCACCGAAGTCAAAACAGCAGAGTCCTTGACCTCATTCCAGTGCTTACTCAAGACGCATCTCTTCTGACAGCACTTGTAATATTAGTCCTCTATCCCTGCTAGATAGCACTTCAGCTTATTATGCTCCTCGCATTCGTGATTGTTTTCCTCCTTGCTCCCTTTCCCGTAGCCCTCGTCTGTAACCCTACATCTTGACAGCACTTAGCTTTCACCGTCCAGGATGTAGGAAGTCTCTTACTGTACTTGTGTAAATTGTAAATTGTAATTTGTAAAATATATTATTTTGAATTGCTATGTTTTAGTTGAGTTGAATTTGTAATGATTGATGCCTTGTACTTCTCTGTATTTTTGTACTTTGTTTGCACTTATGTTGTAAGTCGCCCTGGATAAGGGCGTCTGCCAAGAAATAAATAAATAAATAAATAAATAAATAAATAAATAAATAAAAAAAAAAAAATAATAATAATAATTAATATCAGAGCAGTCAACAACCAACCCATCAGTTCCGGCCCGGTATCACAGAAGACCATTCCAATTACCATGTCTATTGGAAACCTGCATACTGAACAACTGCCTTTTTTAGTGATCGACTCCCCTGGAGCTGACATTATACTCGGATATCCATGGCTCATTCATCATAATCCTGTTATTTCTTGGCTCAAGGGGACTATTATCTCTTGGGGAGAACACTGTCTTTCTAATTGTCTGTCTTCACCTTGCAGAGCCACCCACATCGAAAGTCCATTTCTCTCAACACTGCCCGAGTTTCCATCTGAATACAAGCCGTGTTTAGCAAATCCCGAGCCTCTTCTCTGGTGGCCCACTCTGGTTTAGGGATGCAACGATTATAGATTTTGTTGGTACGATTATAGTCTGAGGAAGAATCACGGTTTCACGATTATCATGATTATTATGCATTCATTAATTTCACAAAACTTTTAATGAATAAAATCACATAAACACTCTAGATTTTAAAATGTTCTTTATTGCTGCCTTTTGAAACAGAAATAACACTGTAACCAAGTATTTAAGTATTATTATTAATATAAGACTAATATTAACTTTATTTATCGCCCAGGGGAAATTGTTACTAATAAGGGTCATGCATACATATTCATTTTAATAATCTTTTTAACAAAACTTACATATTTAGGGCCCTATGCATTTTTTTTTTCTCAAATTTCATTTTATTTTTTACCAAATTCAGGTTTTCTGTTTTAAGTTTTTCCATTTTAATGTTTTATTTTTATTTTATTTTAATAATCAAAAATGTCTAATTAACTGAATAAAACATTTATTTTATCTTTTAATCATATGAAATTAAACAAACTTTTGTATCAAAGTGCTGCACAACAGAACGTTACTGTTAAAATTAAAACATGAAAGAAAAAATGATTATTCCTTAATAAAGTTTTAATAATAAATTATTATTATTATTATTATTATTATTAGTAGTAGTAGTAGTAGTAGTAGTAGTAGTAGTAGTAGTGTTTGTATTATTATTACACTGAGACATAGCTAAATTCTACTGTAAAACAGTAATATATTTCTGTCACAAACAATTTCTTGAAGTTAAACCAAACTTTTATTTTGACGGGTTGCCGTGAAGTCCTTCAAGTTTCTGTATATTTACATTGCACTGAAAGCCCAACTCTCACCGCTATGGCATTGATTGTAAGTGACACGTTTATATTTAATTCCCTACCAACTCAATGTTTCATTATGTAACTTGCCACATAATGTATCTCAGTTATTATGCATTACCTTTACTTGGGCATGCAAAGCTGGGTGGTGATCCCGCAGGTGCTGCATCAAATTTGATGTATTCGCTCCTTTAGCAGCAACTTTTTTACAGCAAGTTTTGCAAATAGGAGATCCGTCATCTTCAGTGACTCCCTGGTCATTCTTGGTGTACCCAAAATGCTCCCACACTGCCGACTTCAGGCGTTTCTTTGGTGGAAATAAAGCCTCGCTGTTTGGTCCTTCTGACATAGTTAATCTAGTGTGTAGTAGCCTCCGTGTCTCATATAAGCACGGTGACGGCACTTTAAGCTGGTGCACCGCTGGTTTAACTTTGTTTTTGTTTTGTGCAAGTTGCAACAGTTCCATTCCGTGCTAATGAAACACTCGGTTTAGCGGAGCCTATTCAATTAATTAACCGTGACGTTTTAAATCGCGGTTAATAGTAAAATCGGTTAATCGCTGCATCCCTACTCTGGTTCAAGACGCTACCCAGTTTGTCAATGCTTGCTCCGTCTGTGCTCAATCTAAATCTTCGCGACATCCCATCTCTGGCCTCCTGGAACCTCTTCCAATCCCACGGCGCCCATGGTCTCACATCTCTATTGACTTCGTTACCGACCTCCCCAGCTCTCAGGGTTATACTACCATTTTGGTGGCCATAGATCATTTTTCTAAATCATGCCGGCTTGTACCCATGAAGAAGCTTCCCACTGCTCTCAAAACTGCAGAGGTTTTATTCCATCATGTGTTCTGCATTTATGGGATCCCTGAAGACATAGTGTCTGATCGTGGTCCTCAATTCACCTCCCGCGTCTGGTCTGCATTCTTAATATTAAGGTCAGTCTCACCTCTGACTATCATCCACAATCTAATGGACAAACAGAACGTTTAAAATCAAGAAATCATACGCTTTCTTCGATCTTACTGCAATACTTCCCAAGATGATTGGAGCCGATTTTTGCCATGGGCAGAGTACGCTCAGAATTCCCTGACCAGCTCTTCCACAGGCCTCACCCCCTTCCAGTGTGTCCTAGGATACCAACCGTCTCTGTTTCCTTGGAATGAGGAATCTACAGACATCCCAGCAGTTGATGATTGGTTCCGCCGCAGTGCAGATGTCTGGAATGCAACACATGTCCGTCTCCACAGAGCTTTCCGGTGTCAAAAGGCCTTGGCAGACCATCATCGACAACCTGCTCCACAATATCATCCGGGACAGTTGGTCTGGTTATCAACCCGAGATATTAAGCTTAAACTCCCATCTAAGAAACTAAGCCCTTGTTTCATCGGTCCCTTTCCTATCCTCCGCCAAATTAATCCAGTCACTTATCGTCTCCAGTTGCCTCCTCATTACAAAATAACATCATCATTCCATGTCTCTCTGTTAAAACCTGTATGCCCCGATCCCTCCTCTCCTTCTGTTTCTCCTCAGGTCTCTTCTTCTTCTCTGCCTCCTCCTCCCTTGGATCTCGACGACGGTCCGGCATATGCAGTAAGGACCTTGTTACGATCTCGTCGCCACAGAGGGTGCCTACAGTACTTGGTCGACTGGGAGGGGTATGGTCCAGAAGAATGCCCCTGGGTTCTAGCCTCAGATATCCTAGATCCTTCTCTCATTGCGGAATTTCACAGGGCCCATCCTTCTGCTCCTGCTCCTCGGCCCTGTGGCCGTCCTCGCCGCCGTCTTCACTGCTCTGGTCTGGCCGAGGCCGATTCTGGGGAGGGGGGTACTGTCACGGTCTCCCCTGCTCCTACCTTAGTTCACCACCAGAGGTCTCCCTCTCCCGAATACTAAATCTTGTGCTTCTCCTTTTCTCTATCCAGCCCAACCAGTTTCTCCACATTCTTTCCTTCCAGATGCACCTGTTCTGTCCTCCTCTCTTACCATTGGCTAATCACTCCTTCACCTAGTTCAAACCCTCTCTCCTACATAGTATTTAAAACCCTCTGTTTCCCAGCATAATCGCAAAGTCTTGCATTCTCTCCCGGATTAATTCTAAGCCTTGTTTCTTGATTGCCTAACCGTGTTTTTTGACCCCTTGCTTTCCTGTCTCGTTTACCCCTCTCGGATTTCCTCACTAGCCTGTTCGCTAGATCGACTGACCCTGGACTGTCCCTGTTTACTCTTTCTCGTTTGCCCTTATCGGATAATCTGCATCAACACAACGCCTGCACTTGGATCCTTTCCTTGAGTCCTTGAGGATGTTACACTGGGATTATCAATCTAAATGATGCACTGACAAAAAGTAAATTGTTAAAACTCCATTTTGAGAATTTACTGGAGCAAAGCAGATTTATACTGGGGCACGTGCCCCAGTAAAAAGGGTTTAGCGACGCCATGGATCTGCTCCATGCAATTGTGCTTTTTGTGAATTGAAAGAGGGATATTGTTATATATATTGGCTGCTGCCAATTTATATTTTAGCCTAGGGAACTGGGTTGTATTTATTCTAAACTTAGTGGATTTTCTTTGCATTTCTTTAGGTAGGGTTTTTACTAGATTTTAGAATAGGTTTTATACATTTATCATTCACTTCTGGATTATTCCCCTGCTCTGGCACATGCCTTGTCCAATCATTGTATAAAACGTGTCCTTTATTTGAAAAGTGCATTAATTTTGTTTAAACAGAAACAAGAAAGTCCCAGCACTTGGGGGGGGGGGGGAGTATATTGTCCCAAACACTGCATAAGAAAGAAAACTATTAATGTGGTTATGTATTCAGAACTGGCTAAAATGGAGGATATCTCCACTTGGCTCACTCACTACTGCTCTGTATACCATGGGCGCAGTGTGAGAGATGCTGATGGAGTTAAAACTGGCATACAAATTTCAAGTGAGGCTGAACAATGACATTGCGAGACATTGTGAATGGAGGCCTGCATCACTTACCATCGACTATTCAGATTGTGACATGTCAGGGCTATGTGTTTTAGATGGGGCAACCAAACATTTGTTGACATTGTGGAATTGTAGGACATTTTGCAGCAACTTATTGCACTTATTGTAGAAAGCCTTTAAAGTGTGGTTTGTGTGGCTCTGAAGAGCATGTGTTCAAGAACTGCCCCCATACTTATGCTAACAAAGTACAAACTAACACTGTGGCAGAAATGCACAAGCCTGTTAAAAGAAGGGGAAGAATAATCCAATCAATTCTGCAAGCACTTTGCCTCTTGTTGGTAAGCAGGCTATATGGCCTGCTGAAGGATTCCAATCAGAACAGCCTGAAGACCATATTTCTTTTCAAGGCAATTTCAGTAACTAGCACACTTCCTGCAATGCTTTCAATCCGTGCAGATCCAGAACAGCCTCTACAACAGCCTGCGGAGCACAGCAACCAAAGCCCCCTCCCAGTAGTGCACAGCCTCCAGATAATGTGCATCTAAACCAGCCCACAGAACAGCAAATCCCTACAGCACAGCATCCTGTTGATCTCAAGCATTCATCTGACTTCCTCCTGCTACCAGCCCCTGAGCAACACAAAATAGTACCAAGTGCAGCAACAAGTCTGGAGAACAGCAAGGATGTGTTCTCTTTCCCTTGGCCAGGGACAATGAGACAATGATTGCACACAGCAGGAGGACACCCACACCATAGTGAAGTACCTTCTCGTGGTTTTTCTTCCCCGCAGCCCGACATGGCCCCGCTGGCCAAACGGACACCAGCAGGCTAGGAAATAAACACAGATGGTTAAAGAAAGATCCCCGTATTTTTGCTCTGTCTACAGAGGATCTCCCTGAATTGCCCAAGAGCAGCAAAACCTCAGGTAAGATGGGAGCAATCAAAGTTCAATGTTAATTTCTCGTCGCAACTCTAAAATATAATCCACAATAACACTTTCTTTCTCCAGATACAGTTCAATACGGAGAATACCAGAGGGAGGAAATAACCAAGAGATCTATGCCTCCTTGCCGTAACGCAAGTTTGAAATAAAGCGCGATTCCGTGTGGCTTTTGATTTGCGTATTCAAAGTTTCTTCAATTCTGCTCAGTGCACTTTCACTTACAACAACCCTCCTGCATACACAGTCAATCCAAAAAACAAACACTTAGCTGCTCGAAGCTCATGCCATCAATGCCCTGCTTTGGGGTTTATCTCAGGGTTCAAGATCTTCGTTTACACTGTTTGTAATCCAACAGGAAATAAAGAGTTCATCAGTCGCCACAATACTTTCCACAGGTCCCCTCTCCAGCGCTGGCTTTGCATCTCCTTCAATTGAGTATTAAATTGCTCGTCACACACCGCCCGTGACGTGTGTGTGTGTTCATGCTGCAAGAATGCAACCTGGCTTATCAAGATCTAAGAAGTTTGAGGACATGTGGGCTGGTGGAGTTTATGGTCTGTTGACAACACTAATCCATTGTGGTGGCATACAGAGCCAAAATGATGACAACTGTGTCACTGTCCAAAAAAAAGGACATATAATATATTTATATATTATTGTCATTATTTATTATATTAGCTGATTTGCACCTGCTTTAGCTCTCGTCTGCCTGCCTGTGATCGGCTCAGCAAGTTTGTCTGTCCTGTGGAATTCAGTCTCGATCTCGTTGCAAACCCAGGTCTCTGGATCAGTGTTTGATCATTACCTGTTTGATGCTATTTATTTTATATTGTAGGGCACTGTAGTGTTGAAAAACGTGTTTACTGCATTGATGTACAGCTGTAATAGATAGACACAGCCATTTCATAACGCTTTCACGTTGCATAATACGATAGGCTATGTAATATTTCACTTTCATGCAAATTTTATAACTAGTTATTTGTTTTATAATTGTATATGTCTTCTAACATATGTGCATACCGATTTATATAATGTACTGTGTAAAGTTTGTTTTATTATTATTTTTCTTGTGTATGTATATGTTTTGATACATTATTGAAGAATGACAGCTGATTTCCATGGAAAGACAGGCCTGGAATACTGAAAACACACAAAAAACATAATCTACTGCAAAAAATGCACAATACTTCATATTTGATTTCATAAAGCCTATTGCTTTAATATTAAAATTGAATAAAATAGAAACTACTTATTGGATGTCAATTACTGTGAAGAAATGGATTAACAATATAATATAAAAGCAAATAATCAGTTAATCAGTTAATTATCATAATGCTGTCTTTATTGCTGTTAATTGCTTATGACAATTCTTTATTGTTTCTATGCTTTATTAAGGGTTATTTACAATTGTTTCAATATATCACATTATTTTACATATAGTTGCCCATTTACACAGTTTATTTTTTCAGATAAAGTTGAACTTGCAGTGTACATAAATGTAGATGACAGAATATATATATATATATATATATATATATATATATATATATATATACACATAGGCAGTCAAACCAATTTGTGCTATGTTTTCAGTGCATTTTCGATATTCCAGGCTTGTAATTCCATAGAAAGCGGCTGTCATTCTATATCATACCACTTTTATGTTTTCTATGAGGTTATTTTAAAGAAAGTGTATTCACAATTTTAGGATTCCTGTGTGGGATTTGGAGATATAGGCCGTCCTTCTGTTTCCCCATTGTAGTCAATCGGCATTCCATTTTGTCATCTGTTTTAGTCTGTCCCAAATATGGCCTCCTGTCCTGACCAGTGATGTTCCCCACAATAAAATTATATCCACATTTGTTTGTGTACTAGGTAAGCAGGTATTGTGATTTTATTTGTATGAATTTATTTAAATATCAGCTACAGCCTTTCAGAAACAATAACACAAAACTTTTAAATCAATAGAACCATTTTTATTGTTACACATCTCTGCACTCTGGTCATGATAATAATATTAAAATAAAAATACATATATATACAGCTCTGGAAAAAATTAAGAGACCTCTCCAAGTTCAGAAATCAAATCAAATCATTAATTTTTTCCAGAGCTGTTAGTGTTTGCTTGGCGATCATGTGACAACTCTTTGTTAAACGTAACTATGTAACTTACTTACTTACTTACTTATGTAAGTACTTTTTAAATGAGCTACTTTTTAATTTTACTTGAGTAGATTTTTATAGCAGTACTTTTACTTCTATTTGAGTAAAATTTCATCAAATTAACAGTACTTCTACTTTAGTAGGATTTTTCAGTACTCTTTCCACCAATGTGTATTTGTACTATTTCTTCATTCCCCTTTTTATAATAATAGTTCGAATAAACAGAAAAAAACAATACAATGAATACACAAGTCTAAAATTAAATAAGTTCAAGATGTGTATAAACATTTCCATAACAAACATTAAAATCTTGTGATAGTTCAATTAAATTGTAAATAAGTCTGTGCAAATATACAGTGAGGGAAAAAAGTATTTGATCGCCTGCTGATTTTGTACGTTTGCCCACTGACAAAGAAATGATCAGTCTATAATTTTAATGGTAGGTGTATTTTAACAGTGAGAGACAGAATAACAGCAACAAAATCCAGAAAAATGCATTTCAAAAAGTTATACATTGATTTGCATGTTAATGAGGGAAATAAGTATTTATTTATTTTTGTATCTCAAAAGTGTCAATCCTAACGGCAAACAAGGTGCAGGGGGCATGACTCTTGCATGTGACCTTAACTCCCTGGCAACCAACCTCTGGACCAACTAAAGTCAGGACATTTCAGATAACAGATGCCTATAAAATGAGGTTAATTTAGGCAGATTAATTTGGTTGAAATAAAATAATTTGGAGATACTTTCAACTTTACAGTTAAAATGGACTTTCCTTGTTTTGCAAGTGATTCCCAAGAGATGTGCACAAAGATTATAGAATGACTTATTGAATGGAGTAAGAAAGTGAAGGTGTCATATAATTACAATTCATAACTTTTTTACTAATAGCTGGAGTGAGAACTGATCTTATTTTATAACCCCCAACACACAACAATACCTATGAAGTTATACATTTTGTTAATTCAAGAAAACTGTACTTAATATATGCGAGAGTTTAATGGAAAGGGGATTGAGTGGAGCTCCATGACCTCAGCTCCGGCTCCAGCAATGCCAGCTCCGGCTCTGCTCCAGTTCCGGAGCACAACTCACAAAAACTGTACAGCTCCACTCTGGCTCGGGGTCCTGGAGCTGGCTCCGGGCTCCGGGGCCGGTGCATGGCAAACCCTAGTTCCAACACAAAAACCAGGCAGTTGTCAACTCACACATGGACTACACAACTTGTTCTTGTCATGGAAACAATGCCTGATGGATCAATCGGTGCAGAATATTCTTCTTGCATAATTATAGTATTATTGATATACTCCTGAATGACACAATAGGGCATCAATGGTAGAATTTGAATGGAAAACAGGGATGTGTAGAGGGGAAGGGCAGGGGCCTGTAGCATAAGGTACACTTATAAATTTCTATTAAAGAAGTGAATTTATAGTATCACCTTATCACGAATCCTGGAATCTTGTAGAACTCAATTTCTGTAATAATTGGACGCAGACACCAATTCCAAAGATATAAATTGTCAAATTTATTCAAAAACAAAGACTAAATGTAGCACTACACTAATTATACAAAAGGGAAAAACTAATTAAAATTCAACTCAACAAATCAAAGACAAATCACTTCCGTGACCAAATCAAAGACCATGGGATCGCATAGGATAACACACAAATCGTTAAACAAAAAAGGTTATAAACACATTGACTACCGGTTAGCAAGACTAAGGTGAGTCTCATTAGTATTGTTAGTCGGACATTAAATAACTACGCAGGTTAGTATTTATGTTAGGTAACTTCTCGTTTGAGATATATATATATACACACACACACACACACACACACCTCATTTACGTTTAGGTGCCAAGAAAGATCCTATCATTACTTGTTACCAGAATTTCCCTTAACTGATTATTATTCAATGATTAAGGATAGGCAGGGCCACCTATAATCTGGTGTCTATTAACGTGTGTCAATTTCAGACTAAACAGTTAAACAGGAATGAGAAGATATTTCTCGGCATTGACAGATGTCATTTCTAAAATTAATCAACAAAACAGTTTAATGCAACACATTTATATTTAAGAAAACTAAATATTACACATTCTAGAGTTATGAATCACAGATTAACATTTCGAATTGATTTCTCAAATGTCATGAATCACAAACTCCAAACTGTTAAACTTATCTGAACTTCATCGCAGAGAGGCCTCTCTGGCTTCGGGCTCGACCTTGAATATCAAAAACAAAAATTTAAGACGTTTTAACTATCTGGAGGGACCCTGAATATAAAAATATCCCTCTTTCAATTCAGAAAAATCACAACTGCATGGAGCACATCCCCTCCCTTTTCAAAAGAGGTTAAAAACTGTCTCTTTCAGCATGACGCCAGGACCCCATCGGCCAACTGGGACCCCGACAAGCTGCATGCAAGACCATTATTAATTCCAGATTTCTAAATTAGCACAATGCTCAATGTACTTAATCACTGTCTCTCCTCTTTCTGTTCTCTTTTCGCTTCTCCACGGGCTGTTTAGGGAGAAACCCAACACAGAGACCCTCTCTGCCCAGGTAAAATATCACAAGCATGTACGACTGTCAAAACTGGTTCAAATGTCTCAATAAAACAAGTTAATCTATTACAGTGTATGCTTGTTCTTTAATTATCTATAATCCTTCTTCGGGGAGCTCTTCGCCATTCTCCCTGTCTCCGATCGCCCGCTTTCCCTCCAACTTTGTGCTTCAGTTTGGTACCCAGGTTGTGCTCCGTGCGTACTGTCTGTCAGTTGGTCACTCTCCCAAATGATCAAAAACCCCAGCCTTTATAGAAGGTTATGGAAACAAGGGTGCAGGTGAAGACAATCAGGATTCAAGTCCAGGTATGTCCATGTGGGAATGTTGATTGGTGGCGTGCAGCAGACAAAGAAACAATAACCCAATCACCCAGTTCATTTAAAATATTGTAAGCATAAAGCAGTTAACGAATGTAATTTAGTATGTAAGTAGTAGCAGTGAATAAATATTAGTATATAAAACAGTATTATACTGATATAATAAAGTATTGTATGGGGATATCGTATGGTAGGCCGCACTGTGGAGTAGTGGTTAGGGCTCTGGACTCATAACTGGAAGGTTATCAAATGCTGGGTGGGGCAGTGCTGTTGTACTCTTGAACAAGGTACTTCACTTAGATTGCTCCAGTAAAATCCCCAGCTGTATAAATGGGTACAAATGTAAGTCGCCCTGGATAAGAGCGTCTGCTAAATGACAAATAATGTAATGGTAAAAGCTCCTTTAAAGCAGGTAAAGTCATAGAGAACATACTGTATTATAGGGAATGAACTGAGACATGTCGGCTTTTTCTAACCAAGTCTCGTAGCACAGTTAACAAGACTGAATAATATGAAATAATAACATTACAAATAATCCGTATTAAAGCCCCATATACACACATTGAATGTAGTATAATTATTATTAGTAGTGGCAGTGGTATAAGTATTATAATTATACAGTATTTAATACAGAAATCAATAATACACGCTGTGACCGCAGTGGGAAATCACAGTGCAGCGTGCAAGTGATCTGTGATCTGCTTATATTGACTTAATATGAATTTAAAAGATTGGTATGTACCAGTATACATTCAAAAAATTAAGCATTTCAAGTTATATTAAACACATACATGCAATGTTTTAACTCAGAGCGCAATGGGATATAATGGGGATTAATAGCAGGTTGACAAAGGCTCGTAGACTCGGCTGCACTTTTAAACAGCACCGCGCTCACCTGTGCGCTAATAATCAGGTCTCCGTCACTTCATGCTGGCCCTTCGCGGCAGTCATGTTTTAGTGCAGACAGACAACACAGTGGTGGTTGCCCACATCAACAGGCAGGGAGGTCTCCGGTCGCACACACTATATCGGCTAGTGCGTCATCTGCTTCTATGGACACAGCCTCAGCTGCGCTCCATCAGAGCAGCCCACCTCTCGGGCATCTCCATCTCCTATTCAGTTGGCGAGAGCTCCCTCTACGAGGTCGCAGTACTCCTACCGCTGGCAGACCTTTCAAACTTGGTGTTAGGAGAAGTCACATGACCCAGTTTATTGCCATATAGGTGTCATTCTGCAATTCCTGCAGGAGCTGTTGGACCTGGGCAAGTCAACGCTCATTTAGCCGCCATCTCCTCATCTCATGTCAGGATTGATGGCGAGCCTCCGGGCTCTAATTCTTTAGCGGCGCAGTTTCTGAAAGGTGCACGCAGGCTGAGACCTACCCGCGCTCCATCTTTGCCCGCATGGCGCCTTGATGTAGTGCTGGACGCGGTTTCCAAGGCCCCATTTGAGCCCTTGCATTCAGTTGACTTAAGGTTAGCATCACTGAAGATGGCGTTTTTGCTGGCAATCACGTCAGCAAAATGTGTGAGCGGGTTATACCCCCTGTCTGTTCACCCTGCGTGTGTCCATTTTGCAGGAGATGGTTCCAGGGTTACACTTCGGCCTAATCCTGCATTCCTCCTGAAAGTGCTGTCTCCTTTCCATATCAACAGGTCTATTGAGTTGATGGTTTTCCATCCTCCTCCCTTCTCTTCGGAGGAGGAGAGTAGGCTACACCTGTTATGGCCGCTGCAGGCTCTCAGGTGCTATTTGGAGTGCACCAAGGACATTCGACGCTCGGACCAATTGTTTGTGTCCTACAGAGCCCGGACGCGAGGCCAGGTGCTTTCAAAGCAGCGCCTCTCGCACTGGATTGTGGACACCATTACCACGGCTTATGAGTCAACTGGAGCCCCAGTGCCTGAACACCTGGTGACCCACTCGACTCGAGGTGTAGTCACGTCGTGGGCCCTTTTTCAAGGCGCCCCACTGGCAGACATCTGTGTGGCTGCGAGTTGGGTCTCACCACACACCTTTGTTCGGTTCTACAGGCTGGACATGAATGCCCCCTTTCCTTCTATTGGGAATCCGGTGTTGGCTTCAGTTGAGTCGCAGTAGCCTGTTAGGCACTGGCTCCTGGCTTTTCTATCCCTGTCTGCCCCTGTTGAGTGTGCTTGGGAAAAGCAATGCAGAACCGTTTTTTACACCTGTACCCCGCCATTGTACATAGTTCCTTTGTCAGCAGGCCTTGGCCCCACCCTAGCTATACTAGCTGTGCTGAGGGCCGCTGCTGCTGTATTCAGCGGCTTTGAGTTTGCTCTTGTGCCCCGCTATGTATATAGTTCATTTATTGACATCAGTAGAGCATCTGTTGCCGCTAGCTGCGGCAGTGGGTAACCTGCTCCTGTGTCCTGTGTGTGGTGCATGAATTGGCTCCTGCGCCCCGCAGTATATATAGTTCTTTAGAATAGACAGATGAGCTTGTCCACTCCTTATTAAGTTGAGCGTGGACAACTGCTCCTGTTGTTAGCGAGGGCACTCGTGCTTCGCTATGTATATAGTTCCTTTGCCAGCAGTCTGTGGCCCCGCCCTAGCTATGCTAGATGTGCTGGAGGCCACTGCTGCGGTGTCCAGCGGAAGGCACTTGAGTTGGTTTTTGTTGGTCCGCTGTATATATAGTTCCATTATTCATAATTTAACTATCCAGCAGTGGCTATCTAGTCTGGTTAGCCCGCTGTATGTTGAGCAAGGGCTGCGTGGTCTTGGTATTGGCCCTGCTCCTAGCCCTGCTAGTAGAGCCAGAGGCCGCTATTAATAGGCTTCACGGTAGGCACAAGGTCTTGTTGCCCGTGGATACACCATTGCTTATTTCTTCCCAGTTCAGAGTGACTGCGGTCTTTGCGTCTGGGCAGCCCAGATGTGGCCCAAGGGGCCCCTGTGGTTCTATCATAGAGTTGGTACGGCTCCTAGTAGGTTCGCCTCGGGGCATGCTCAGTTACCAGCTCGCTGCCTACTCCCTTGCGATGGTTTGGATATACTGTAACCCCTCCCCCTTGGGCAGTGCTTCTGACTTGAAAGATAAAGATAGGGTGCATATGCAACCCCGGTTATCTGAGAAAAGAAGCACTGCCCAAGGGTTGCAAGGTTGCGCAGGAGTTCGAGCTCTCTGCAAAAAGAGGAAGTCCTTGTACAGACGTCACCTTTTATACAAACAGGAAGTGGAAGGGTCCTGTTTGAGTGACAGGCACAAGGGCCAATGGCAGCTTTGATAGACAAAACTATTCGATGCGTTCCAGCGATGCGCGCTGAAAACCCCTCCCACTTGGGCAGTGCTTCTTTTCTCAGATAACCGGGGTTGCATACGCAACCTATCGTTGTTAATCGATCATATCTCAATAAATATCGATCCCCGCCGCACAAAAAGCACAAGCAACTTGAATGGTATCATAATGAACCTCTGTGTGAAGTTTGGTGTCTGTACGTTAAGAATTGTAGGAGGAGTAGCAGTCCGGACGAATGGAATAATAATAATAATAATAAAGCTTTTGTAAGAGAACAAGACTAATAACCTAAACTGTGGTGCATTGCTGTATGTACTGTCCCAGCAGACACTTGACACAATTTAAACGTAGTTTTGTATTTCAGATTAAGTTGTGACGTTGAACAACACAAAGTCTATTGCACAGGCCTCGTACACACACACTGCTGTTAGCTCGACAACTTTTCTTCACTCGCCGAGATTGTTTGTTACACACACCTTTCCTTACTGAAGTGAGTGGGGTCGGTAGCCATGATTATGATCCCAATTTAACATTGAAGTTTGACTTTCTTATTCTTTACAAGAAAAGCCACGAATGTAAATTAATGGCTACAGGACAGAAGGGAACTTTCACATAACTATTTAAAAAGTGGTCAAAACTGACAATTAAAAATACAGTTATAAGAATGAATACGGCTTATTGAATGCCTTGTAGTTTACAGTTATTTTTGTTTTATCTGTTTAATTGAGCCAGACGTGTCCAGAGGATTCAGGAGCTCGGTCATTGAGAAGCAAGAGCCGACGTGTACCGTTTATTCTTTTAAATGTTTCATCTACTATTTGTGAATAAAATTGGTGCTTATCATTCCTTAATAATGCCTCGGCTGAATTATTTCAATATACAATCTTACATGTGTTTCTGTTGTGTTTTGATCTGAGGATCGTCATTCTTATTTAATATTAAATGCATTATTTAATTGGGCTTGGTTCTGTTCAGCCTGTATAATACATCAGCTTTTTAAATAACTGTGTGTTTTGGATAAGACCATTTTTAAAAATACTCGGTCAAGCTTCCCGCATTCGTACCTCAGGGAGAGAGAAAATGCAGTGTGACTGTAGTTCTGCTCTTCTGCAATATATTTCTACAACAGCAAGACCGGGCTCTGAAACACTGCGGGCTACAGGACGAGGACAGCAAAGCAATGAGCAACACTGGATACAGGATAAGAGCAAAGCATACTTTTGGGAAATTAACATTTGCAAGTCAAAACATGGATGGACCATTGTCGTTTTGAACATCGGGCCAACGTAGACACATTGAGCAAAATCCAACGTTGGTCTTACCACTCATGATCCATCGGGCCGACGTTGGCCCAACGCTGCTGTGCTATCTGGGTTCCTACTGGGTTAAGTGCAGATAACACTCTCATTACCTCTGAGCATTTAACATTTAACTTATATTTTTGTTTTAATACCTGCCACATTGTACGATAACCAAAGAGCTATCCCGGTCCTTGGCATTTCTCACATCCCTTAATGAAGAATAGTTACTTCTTCAAGATAACCCTAATTGCTTTAACCTGTTCTTTAATGTCCGCAAGCTGTACTGAATTCCATGGACTGGAAAGTAAATCCAGTATAACATTGTATGGATACTGTTTAATTAAATCCACTGGCAAAGATGGAGCACTGTGTGTATTTTCATCTTGGTGAGGTTGTTGAGCAGTTTCAGCATCTCATTGATTTCTTCCACAAGATGCACAGTATTCCCCATTATCACCTAACTGTTCACCACAAAATAAACATTACATGATATCTGCAATAAATATACAATCGTTAAGTTAATAGCAATAGTACATTTGCTTGTTTGCTAAGTAATGTGTCTATTTTGTGTATATATATATATATATATATATATATACATATACACCAAAAGGTTTAAGCCTGTCATAGCCAGTCCACTGCACTCTTTTTCAAATTGATAGCCTATATTACCACAAGGGGGTTAAGAACATCATGTAATTGTACCACATATGATACTGGTCCTGTCTTTTTGATTATGGTACCTAGTAACCACGGCGGTCCGTTGCCAAAATTGTGAGCAAACACTCTGTCCCCCACTGTAAAGGACCATTGTCTGGCATGTCTGTCATGATATTCCTTTTGTAGCTCTTGTTTCCGTTCAACCCTGGTTCTTTCGTCTGGGTAGAGCAAGTTAAGATGGGTGCGAAGTTTTCTTCCCATTAAGAGCTCGGCTGGTGATTTACCAGTGGTGGCTTGGGGTGTAACCCTGTACTTGAAAAGAAATCTGATCAGTTTTGACTCCATATTTCCCTTTTCCATTTTCTTTAAACCTTCTTTGATTGTTTGAACAGCCCTCTCTGCCAAACCGTTTGAAGAGGGGTGGTAAGGGGATGTGCTTTATACCATTTTGTTTCATAAACTGTCTCAGTACTTCTCCAGTAAACTGTGGTCCATTGTCAGAAACAATGGACTCTGGTAGTCCGAATGTTGCAAAAGTAACTCTGAGTCTGTCAATAGTAGCCTCTGCTGTGGACGATGTCATCGGGTGTGCCTCAATTCACTTGGAATGTGCGTCCACTATCACCAGGAGCATTTTTCCATTAACTGGGCCAGCATAATCCATGTGAAGTCTTTCCCATGGTCATTGTGGCCATGTCCAGGGGTGTAGTGGTGCTTCTGGGGGAGCGTGCCGATGTGCTTGGCATCTGGTGCAGTCCTGTACAGTCTTTTCTAACTCCTGATCCATTTCAGGCCACCACACATAGCTCTGGGCCAAACACTTCATGCGCACTATACCTGGATGTGCCTCATGCAGCAATTTTAAAACTTGCGGTCTCATTGTAGTTGGAATAATGACACGAGCTCCCCACATAAGACATCCCTCCATGAGGCTTATTTCTTCTTTCCTGCAATCATAAGGCCTGGTTTCTTTATTTGGCACACCCACCCAACCATTTGTAACTAGCCTGCATATTTTCGATAACACAGGGTCTCTTTCAGTAGCCAGGCTGACTTGTTTTGCATCTAACGGGGACATTGAAAGCCATTCCATTAAAAGGACTGTTTCGGCTGGCATCGGAACTTTTAATGGGCATTCCGGTAAGGGTAGTCTGCTCAATGCGTCAGCATTGCCAAGGTCCCCCCCTGGTTTATATTGAAAACTGTAGTCATATGCAGCCAATGTTAGGGCCCAGCGCTGAATTCTGGGTGAGGCCATCGGGGGTACTGGTTTATTTTCATTAAACAAGCTTTGGAGGGGCTTACTGTAAAATGTCAGTCCAGTAGATAGCAATGGAACCACTTCACACCAAAAATCACAGCAAGCCCTTCTTTCTCCAGTTGGGAATACTTTTTCTCTGCTGGTGCCAAGGAGCGTGATGCATAGTTGATGGGTTGCTCTGAATCATCCAACATCCTGTGTGCCAACACCGCTCCCAATCCATATGGAGAAGCATCACAGGATAACACCAGGGCTTTTCTACAATCATAATGCACCAGTACATTTGAGGACTGAAGCAAAGCCCTTGCCTGTGTAAAGGCCTTTGTCTGTTCCCGACCCCACTGCCATCTGACCTGTTTCTTCAACAGTTTATGCAATGGTGCAAAAACTGTAGACAGATTTGGCAAGAACCCTCCATAATAGTTCAGGAGTCCGAGAAAAGATTTTAACTCAGTAACAGATTTTGGAGCAGGGGCTTCTGCTATAGCTTTCACCTTCTCTTCCACAGGGCGTAGGCCAGCTGCATCTATTTTATGTCCCAAATAGGTGACTTCTGGAGCCTGCAAAATGCACTTGTCCTTTTTTAAACGCATTCATGATTTGGAGAGTCTGGGTAAAACTTAATGCAAATTCGCAAGATGTTCCTGTTCGGTTTGACCAGTAATACGAATGTCATCAAGGTACACGCACACACCCTGTATGCCTTGTAATAACGATTCCATTATTCTTTGAAAAATGCCAGGTGCTGCTGACACTCCAAATGGCAAACTGTTATAGCAAAATAGTCCTTGATATGTATTAATAGTCACGTATGGTTTGGAGCCTTCGTCCAGAAGGATCTGAAGGTAAGCGTTGCTCAAATCAATTTTTGTGAATTTCCGGGCTCCTGACAGTGTAGCATAGAGGTCTTCGATCCTCGGAATGGGGTATGTATCTGTCTTTGCCACCTGGTTAACTGTGACTTTGTAGTCTCCGCATATACATACTCTGCCGTCTGGTTTTAGGATTGGTACTATTGGAAGAGAACTGTACTGGTTCAATCACCCCTTCTGCGATCAATCGGTCCAGTTCCTGATCCACTTTGTCTTTCATGCCGTATGGGACTGGTCTTGGCTTAAAAAAATGTGGCCTGGCCTCTGGATCCACTAGCATTTTTCCAGTTGTTCCCCTGAGTGTGCCTAAACCACTCTGGAAAAGTTCTTTATGCTTTGCTAGCAGTGTTTGGTATCCTGTACCTTGTGTCCAGAATAACTCTGCCCAGTTTCATTTAAACTGCTTTAACCAGTCCCGACCCAGCAAACTGGGGCCTTCCCCCTTTACTACAGTGAGTGGTAAATGTATCTCTTGTCCTTGGTATTTAACCAAAACGCTAATGGACCCCAGTATTGGAACTTGTTCTCCTGTATAAGTGTGCAGAACCACGTCTGATGTGTTAAACGCAGGTGTGCTATCCAAGGGCAATTTTCTGCTTAAGGTAGCTTCACTAATGATTGATACTGAAGCACCTGTATCAATCTCCATAGTGATTTCCTGGTCATTTAAAATAACCTCCACAGTTATAGGCTTTTCCCTCTGTTGTTGGCTTCTCACATTGAACATTGTATACACTTCACTTTCCTCCTCTACTAAGTGTGTAGACTTCTCCCTCCTAGGTGGCTTCAGCGCATCTTTATTTTTACTACGGCAGACTCTGGAAACATGGCCATGTTTTCTACAGCAGTAACATTCAGCATCTTTAAAATTACAGACATCAGGTGAGTGTCTTTCCCGACATCTGTAACATGGCAGCTTTCGCTGGTGCTCTGAAGTACTTGTCTGTTTTCCTGATTTACCGTACGAAATCGCATTAATGGTACCTGCGTTTTCCTGTATCATGCCGCTTGTCTGCAGATCCAACTTATTTTTTGCAGCGATTTCCATTCCTTGTGCAATATCCAATGCTTTTTTTATAATCCAAAGTAGATTCTGACAGAAGTCAGCATTGTATGCATCATTAATTCTACATACTAGTCTGTCTCTCATTCGGTCATTCAATGTGTCTCCGAACTCACAATGCTCTGAAAGTGCATGGAGTTCAGCCACGAAAGCAGCTACTGATACCTCTGGCTTGCGAGAGCAGCTATCAAATTTAAATCTCTGTACCATTGCTGAAGGTTTCAGGTTATAATGTGCTGTAAGAGCTGCCACTAGCTCGTCAAAGGTTTTTTCACTGGGTTTAAATGGAGCCACTAAACTTCTCAGAAGGCCGTACGTTTTTGCCCCGCATACACTAAGGAAAATTGCTTGTTGCTTCTCCGTTTCGGTGATATCATTAGCAATGAAATATTGAGACAGTCTCTCCGTATACTAAACCCAGTCCTCTTGTTCTGCATTATATTCCTCGATTTTACCGCCATTTTTTCTTTTAGTAACTACTGAACAGTTTTATCCCCGTCGCCAATGTAAAGTATGCTACTCCAAACTATTGTATTTAGTAACTGCAACTGGCTTTTATTTAACTCGCCATTCGAACATGCTGTAGTACAAAACCATCCTTTTTCACTCCTTCCCGTTCCTGGTTTTTCCCCGCCCCCCGCTTAAACCTTTTGTCCTTTGACCTTCTCCTAAGAACTGTGTTAAAGTGGTAAAACCCCAATATTTTACTGGATTTACTGTATTTGTTCTTATGTACTTATGTAATTTTGAACTTGTAATTTGTACTATGTTTTGATCTGTAATTGTATACTGTATTGCACTTTTATAATTTTTTACACTCTTATGTAGTGTAAGTTGCCCTGGATAAGGGCGTCTGCTAATAAATAAATAATAGTAATATATAATAATAATGAAATGTAATCATGTTCCACTAGAACCCCCGAGATTTCTGGCAAGATGTGAAGTCACAGTTAGAGCTCAGGGGAGGGACATAGGGGCGATCAACAGAAACAACACGATATTGTACTGGACTACACCAATACACTTATATAGCCGGGCAACATTATCGTAATTATGCATACACTGGTTGCGGGAGACAGCTGTTTATTCAGACAGAGCTAATTCTAGTGGGACGTATTGCCAGACAAGAATGAATGTATAATGAAATAAACCCCTGCCCTGGATAATAAACCTCCCGCTATATCTTAAAAATGGCTCTTCTGTGGCTAATGGATGGAGCTGAGCGGACATGTGACTGATGACCGATCTCACTGTAAAAGGAAGTCAAATCTCAGTGTAAACGGATGTGAAATCTCACTGTATGCGGAAGTATCTCACTGGATGCATTTCAGTATATAGAGTATGCATTTCAGTATGTAGTGTATGCATTTCAGTATGTAGTGTATACATTTCAGTATATAGTGTATGCGTCTCAGTATGTAGTGTATGCATTTCAGTATGTAGTGTATGTAGCTCAGCTGAAGATGGTGTCACTTAATCACCTCTGCAAAATGCATGAGTGAGTTACACGCCCTGTGCGTACAACCATCGTGTGTCCGTTTTCCAGGGTCATGTTACGGCCCAAACCTGTGTTCCTCCCAAAAGTGCTGTCTCCATTCCATGTCAACAGGCCTATTGAGTTGATGGCTTTTCATCCTCCTCCCTTCGCTTCAGAGCAAGAGAGTCGGCTTCACCTGCTCTGCCCTGTGCCTGCTATTTGGAACGCACTAAGGACATTCGGTGCTCAGACCAACTGTTTGTGTCTTATGGAGCGTGGACACAGGGCCAGACTCTTTCAAAGCAGCACCTCTTGCATTGGAATGTGGACACCATTACCATGGCCTACGAGTCCACCAGGACCCCGGTGCCCCGGTGACCTGGTGACCCCGGTGACCTGGTGGCCCACTCGACTCAAGGCGTTGCCATATCTTGGGCCCTTTTTCAAGGCGCACACTTGCCAGACATTTGTACAGCTGCAGCTTGGGCCTCGCCACTTACATTTGCCTGGTTCTACAGGTTGGACATGACGGGACCGGTCCCTTCTTTTGGGAATCCGGTGTTGGCTGCAGTCAAGCCCCAGTAGCCTACGGGCTCTGTCGCCTGCCTTTCCTCTCCCAGTATGCCCCTGTTAATTGCATCCTGATGGAGCTATTGAACCGTCTTCCCTTCCATGGGATTATGCCTTCCAGTCAAGCACCCACGTGAGCTGCTCCTGGACTTGCTGACAGCCTGTTGATGTGTCCCAGGGTCTGTCATGCGGCCTTCAGGTACGTTGCCCTGTCTATAGTTCGTTCATTATGCATTGTGTTGCGGTAGTGCATGCGTCTGGCCTGTACCCGACTCTGTATATATATAATATGTGTTAAACAGCAGGACTGTGGCTCCATTCTGACCTGTGTAGAATGGAGCTCACTGCCGCTGTTCCCAGCTGATGGTGTTCGAATTTCACTGCATCGCTGTGTACATAGTTCCTTGGTCAGCAGGTCTGTGCCCCGCTCTGGCTATGTGCCATAGAGCAATAGTCTGCTGCTGTTTCCCTGCGTTAGCCGGTCTAACCAGCAGGCGTCAACTGCTCCTGCGTTCCCTGGGTGGTGCATGAGTTAATTCCTGGGCCCCGTGGTGTATATAGTTTGTTTGTATGAAATCTGCTTGTCAGCACAGTGGAGCTCTTCTACTCTGTACTATTCAGTTGAGTTGGATGCTCCTGTGCTTCACGCAGGCAGCTTGAATGTTCCTGCTGCCACGCAATATATATTGTTGTTCATTGTACAACATTGTAGAGCTGGTGTGGACTCGCTCCTGGGCTAGTGGAGCAAGTGGCCAATGCTCCCATGTTATACGAAGAGTGCATGTTTCCTGCACACCGCAATGTTTTGGTTTGATTGTCATGGTAGAGCCTGCTGTTGTCCTGCATCAGCTGTGCTAATAGATGACAACTGCTCCCGTGTTACGTGGTAGTGACATTTTGATCGGGTTCCTACGGAAGTGCACAGAAACCCCTCCCCCTTGGGCAGTACTTCCTTTTTCAGATGTTGTTGTTAAATAAATTCCGTGACATTTAAGTTGTGCATTTATATTGTTACGTGTTCAGTGCAACAAATTAGTATAAATGCATATATACATTGTTTTAGTCCCTATTTTTGTCACTTTTTTGTTTGAAGGAAATCTGTAATCTGTGCTTATTGTGCTGGTGTTGCATTTTTAAATTAATGCAGATATTATGGTGTTTATACTTCATGTTGTTATTGTTATTATTATTATTATTATTATTAATAATAATAATAATAATAATAATAATAATAATAATATATTGTAACAGTTTTCAAACTTACTGCCAAACAGGGGTTCAGAAACACGAAAACTCAATGCTCTTTATTTTCTTGCATGCACTTGTAGCGTAAGGTACACTTATACATTTCAATTAAAGAAGTGAATTTATAGTATCACCTTATCACGAATCCTGGAATCTTGTAGAACTCAATTTCCGTAATAATTGGACGCAGACACCAATTCCAAAGATATAAATTGTCAAATTTATTAAAAACAAAGACTAAATGTAGCACTACACTAATTAAACAAAAGGGAAAAACTAATTAAAATTCAACTCTAGATCAACAAATCAAAGACAAATCACTTCCGTGACCAAATCAAAGACCATGGGATTGCATATGATATCACACAAATCGTTAAACAAAAAAGGTTATAAACACATTGACTACAATACCGGTTAGTAAGACAAAGGTGAGTCTCTCATTAGTATTGTTAGTCGGACATCAAATAACTACGCAGGTTAGTATTTATGTCAGGTAACTTCTCGTTATATATATATATCAGTCTCATTTACGTTTAGGTGCTGAGAAAGATCCTATCATTACTTGTCACCACAATTTCCCTTAACTGATTATTATTCAATGATTAAGGGTAGGCAGGGCCACCAATAATCTAATGTCTATTAACGTGTGTCAATTTCAGACTAAACAGGAATGAGAAGATATTTCTCTAAAATTATCAACAAAACAGTTTAATGCAAAACACATTTATATTTAAGCAAAACTAAATGATATTACACATTCTAGAGTTATGAATCACAGATTAACATTTCTAATTGATTTCTCAAATGTCATGAATGATGAACTCCAAACTGTTAAACTTATCTGAACTTCGTCGCAGAGAGGCCTCTCTGGCTTCTGGCTCAGATAACAGCACGCGGCACAAGGTCCGTGTGGTTTGGGACAAAGGCAGTCTGGTTCGCTACCCTTTATACGCCTGTCAGATCAATAGATGATTGTTTCTTGAGTTTGTGAGATTGGATTTCGGTTTCAGCCCCCAGTGTCCTATTGGAGGGGGGCTTGATTTATGACTGATGTCAATCCATGCCATCTTTTGGAAATGCCGGTTGGCCCGGGTTCGTAGCTCTATGTCGGGATTTCGGCTCTCGTCCACTTCAAAGAGTTTTTATTACCTACAGGCCCCCTTCCCCAGACATCTCACCACAGGGATTCCAAGCTATTTGGCCCATTCTCGGTGCCATCCTCCCAAGACTGTCACTGTGATGTAAACCAATCCCACGCTTTAAGGAAATCTGATAACTTTGAGGGGGGGAGGTCTTCTTTAGATCAGTGCTTCAGCTCAGAGCTAAAATGCTCTTATCAAAATACACCCAACATAATGCTATACACTTACAATCCACCTTTATAAAGGTAGGAATAGGCAGCAGAAAGAACTGGGGAAAGACACGCAAGATGGGGAGGGCTGTTTCCAGCCCAAATGAGGAAACAGAACACTAGACAGAGGGATACACAGTGGGAGAACATAATGCTGTACACTAACAAACATCCCATACTGTCCACTTTAATGTACCGAAACACACCCAGGATGGGACACCAGTCCATTGCTGGGCAACACACACACGGCAATTTAGTGTAGCCAATTAACCTAACTTGCATATCTTTGGACAGTGGGAGGAAACCAGATTGCCCAGAGGAAACCCATACAGACACAGGAGAACATGTAAATTCCACACAAACAGGCAAGACTTAAACCCAGGACCCCTGCAGCTGTGAGGTAACAGCACTAACCACTGCACCACCATGCCACTCAGCTTCTCAACACTCTAGAAGAGAACTCCAGCACTGAGTGCAAGTTCACAAGGAAGGTCTACATGTACATCGGGTAGTCCATGGGGAAGGAGGAGATAATCACTGGGAACTCAACAGAAAGATCTATCGCAGCAGGAATAGCCACATAAACCTGTAAAAGAAACAGAGCTGCAATCAAACCTCGATCTCCCTGTCAGACACATTCTATCACACAGTCAGGTATTATCGACTGAGTAATTTTACTTTCCACCAAATTGTACTTGATTACAATACTTTATGGTCATTAAGGAAATTCAGATTACAACATAAAGCATACAGATAAAGCCATGGCAGACAACAAACACTACACACTTTAAACTTTTAAAATCTTTTAAATTGTAGTGTAGTGTCAGGACATATACTGGGCAAATGGAGGTGTTCACCCTTTCACCCTCATATATGAACAAAACACACACACACACATACAGACGGGTGACAAATTAAGGGAAAAACCTGAATCAATGAGTGGAGGAACATAATGAATGCAGATGCCTCCAAACAGGTGTACTGCATGATACAATTAAGCAATTAACATCCTATCATGCTCTGGGGCATTTATAAAAATACTGAGCAGGCCCAGCTGACCTCGATTTTGGATCACGATAGCAAGAGGAGATGGTAAGAGGAGAGTTCAGTGGTGCAAAAACCATAGGCACTGGTTGACAGAGATGTGGAAAAAAGTGATGAGTCATCCTTCTCAACAAGTGGGCAAGTGCTTGTGTGGCGACACCAAGAGAATGGTACAGGCCTGACTGCTTGACCCCTACAGTGAGGGGGGTCCGGAGGCTCTGTTATGCTGTGGGGGGCATTTTTCTGGTATGGTTTGGGTCCACTTGTCCCCTTAGAGGGAAGGGTCACTGCAAATCATTACAAAGTTATTCTGAGTGATCACCTTTATCCTATGGTGACATATTTCTATCCTGATGGCAATGGTCTTTTCCAGGATAACAATGCCCCCATCCACAGGGCACGAGGGGTCACTGGATGGTTTGATGAGTATGAAAATGATGTGAATCATATGCTATGGCCTTCACAGTCACCAGATTTCAACCCAATTGAACACCTATGGGAGATTTTAGACCAATGTGTTAGACAGCACTCTCCACCACCATCATCAAAACACCAAATGAGGGAATATATTTTGGAAGAATGGTATTCATCCCTCCAGTAGAGTCCAGAGACTCGTAGAATCTGTGCCAAGAGCACTGAAGCTGTTCTGGTGGCTCATGGTGCCCAACACCTTACTGAGACACTTTATGTTGGTTTTCCCTTTAATTTTATCCTTTAACACATATATATATATATATATATATAATCACACAATGCCTTACAAAAGTATTCAGACCCCTGACCAATTCTCTCATATTACTGAATTTAAAATGATACATTCATTTTTTGTTGTGTTTGAAATGCTCTAACAAGAATGTGACTTGTGAGAGAAGACACAGAAAGGCCAACAATCAAAGGTTTTGTATTCAGACAAAGATAGAGCTTTTTGGCCAAAACTCAAAACGCTATGTGTGATGCAAACCTAACACTGCCCATGCCTCAAGACACACCATCCCTACAGTGAAGTGTGGTGGTGGCAGCATCATGATGTGGGGATGCTTCTCAACAGTGGGGAATGGGCATCTTGTTAAAATTGAAGAAAGAAAGGATGGAGCAAAATACAGGGAAATACTGAAAGAGAACCTGTTGCAGTCCACTAAAAAACTGAAACTTGGGAGAGGAAATTCACCTTTCAGCAGGACAATGATCCCAAGCATAAGGCCAAAGCAACATTGGAGTGACTCCAGAACAAAAAGGTGAATGCAGCGTGTAAAGTGTAAATCTGATATCAACTTTTGAGGGGACAATTACATGAACTTTTCTCAAGAGCAATTCCTGAGGGGGACACCAAAAGTAGTGCTGTAACAAATAGCCTACGTTATAATAATTTAAATGTATTTATTATTGTTCCTCAATATACTACTGGATAATTGATAGGTAGTTAACTGAAGGGTTGTCCTAACCTGTTCAAATGTTTAAATCATTATAATACTACTAGTAGTAATATGTAATAGCAGTGTTCCTTATCAGTCTGGTATGTATGCAGGTATTTGTATTTACAACCAGCAATACCAAGAAAGGCCATTAGGTGGCAATGGTACTGTACACTGTATGGGAGCAGTTTTTGTAAATACAATGAGCATGGTGCGATCTCATGTAAAAGAATCTCCATTGAGAACCATCACAAAGTTGGTCTCAGTATTGAATTGACCTTTTTATTTTACTTTTTATGATACATTTATGTAGTCTTTAAATATGTGCCACTGGCTTGAGTCTACTACAACAGCTTTACAAGAACAAAGAGCTCAAAATAAGTACAGTTCTAAAACCGAAAGAACTACTTCAATGAATAACCCAATTAAATCAACCAAAATATCCTTCAAAAAAACGTATTTATCATTCAGTCAGTGTCTCAACTCTTCAAACAACAGTTAAGGACAAGTATGTCACACAAAGTATGCAATTTTAAATAACATAACAATAAATAATTAGTGTACTGTCATGTACTAAAAACTGAAAACTACTAAACAAAAGAATAAGTATCATACTACACACTGTAGTTAGCTAGCAAACGTCAGCTAACCGCTAGCTAACATAAAGAGTGACCTGTAATTCAGTGCAGCAAAAATGAAGACTGGTGATGGTTATCAATGTGTTTCATTGTATTGTTTGGTAGAAGTAAAGCAATGTCTAACATATCCTTTGTTTGATCTACTTACTGGAGGTCAGCGACCAACAACAGACTCTGTCAGATTCCCACACATGCACTGTATCTGCATCATGTGCCACAGCTGAGGGTGGGAGGCAGTGGATCAAACCATTGTGAGGCAAAGGGCAGGGGGTCGCAATCTTTAAACTTAAAAATACGCAATTAAGTGTATAATCAGCACAAGTGCTTTCCTTGCATATTATTAATATGGATATATTGATATATTGGGGGTACAAATCATATTTTTCCCAGGATGGGGGGGTCGTGTGTCCCCCCATCCCCACCTGGGAAATCCGCCTATGGGTGAATGTCCTACAGTGGCCAAGTCAAAGTCCTGATTTCAATCTTATTGAGAATCTGTGGCACTATTTCAACATTGCAGTCCACTAGCATTGTCCAACCAACTGAACTACCTGGAGGAAATTTGCCAAGAAGAATGGGCTGAAATCACTCTGACACTGTGCAAACCTGGTACCAAAAAGACTTATTGATGCTGTTATTGCAGCGAAAAGGTGGCTCCACCAAATATTAATATGTAGGGTTGAATATTTATGCAAGCAATATATTTCAGTGTTTAATTGTTTAACCAATGTCACTTTACAATAATTGACTTAGAGCTTCAGTGTTTTAAAATAAAATATCAAACAGAATGACATTTCAATGTACCATTTGTAATTCACTAATATGAGAGAATTGGTCAGGGGTCTGAATACTTTTGCAAGGGACTGTATATATATATATACAGTGAGGGAAAAAAGTATTTGATCCCCTGCTGATTTTGTATGTTTGCCCACTGACAAACAAATGATCAGTCTATAATTTTAATGGTAGATGTATTTTAGCAGTGAGAGAGAGAATAACAACAAAAAAATCCAGAAAAATGCATTTCAAAAAAGTTATAAATTGATTTGCTTGCTAATGAGGGAAATAAGTATTTGACCCCTTCGACTTAGTACTTGGTGGCAAAACCCTTGTTGGCAATCACAGAGGTCAGACGTTTCTTGTAGTTGGCCACCAGGTTTGCACACATCTCAGGAGGGATTTTGTCCCACTGCTCTTTGCAGATCCTCTCCATGTCATTAAGGTTTCGAGGCTGACATTTGGCAACTCGAACCTTCAGCTCCCTCCACAGATTTTCTATGGGATTAAGGTCTGGAGACTGGCTAGGCCACTCCAGAACCTTAATGTGCTTCTTCTTGAGCCACTCCTTTGTTGCCTTGGCTGTGTGTTTTGGGTCATTGTCATGCTGGAATACACATTCATGACCCATTTTCAATGCCCTGGCTGAGGGAAGGAGGTTCTCACCCAAGATTTGACGGTACATGGCCCCGTCCATCGTCCCTTTGATGCGGTGCAGTTGTCCTGTCCCCTTAGCAGAAAAACACCCCCAAAGCATAATGTTTCCACCTCCATGTTTGACGGTGGGGATGGTGTTCTTGGGATCATTCCTCCTCCTCCAAACACGGCGAGTTGAGTTGATGCCAAAGAGCTACATTTTGGTCTCATCTGACCACAACACTTTCACCCAGTTCTCCTCTGAATCATTCAGATGTTCATTAAAAACTTCAGACGGGCCTGTACATGTGCTTCTTGAGCAGGGGGACCTTGCGGGCGCTGCAGGATTTCAGTCCTTCACGGCGTAGTGTGTTACCAATTGTTTTCTTGGCGACTATGGTCCCAGCTGCCTTGAGATCATTAACAAGATCCCCCCGTGTAGCTCTGGGCTGATTCCTCACCGTTCTCATGATCATTGAAACTCCACGAGGTGAGATCTTGCATGGAGCCCCAGACCGAGGGAGACTGACAGTTATTTTGTGTTTCTTCCATTTGCGAATAATCGCACCAACTGTTGTCACCTTCTCACCAAGCTGCTTGGCGATGGTCCTGTACCCCATTCCAGCCTTGTGTAGGTCTACAATCTTGTCCCTGACATCCTCGGACAGCTCTTTGGTCTTGGCCATAGTGGAGAGTTTGGAATCTGATTGATTGATTGCTTCTGTGGACAGGTGTCTTTTATACAGGTAACGAGCTGAGATTAGGAGCACTCCCTTTAAGAGAGTGCTCCTAATCTCAGCTCGTTACCTGTATAAAAGACACCTGGGAGCCAGAAATCTTGCTGATTGATAGGGGATCAAATACTTATTTCCCTCATTAACATGCAAATCAATGTATAACTTTTTTGAAATGCGTTTTTCTGGATTTTTTTGCTGTTATTCTGTCTCTCACAGTTAAAATACACCTACCATAAAAATTATAGACTGATCATTTCTTTGTCAGTGGGCAAACGTACAAAATCAGCAGGGGATCAAATACTTTTTTCCCTCACTGTATATATATACAGTCCCTTGCAAAAGTATATATATACACACATATACACACACAAACACACACACACATATTTGCATTTTTTTTTAAATTTTCAAACACTTACAAGATTTTATAACCTGATAATACATATACATTTTGGCCTAAAATAGGAGTCCCCTTGTAAAACAATTCAATGAAGGAAAATAAAATATAATGTAGCCTTAGAAGAAGGTGCAACTAGAACAGGCTACATCAGATAAGAGAATTAAAACGCCCATACACACCACAACTATGTATTCCACTTTCAAAATCTGGCAGTTCTGGATTGAAAAGGAGGTGTTGAAAGGTATTCTGGGCAACTCTCCATTCCATGTTCCTGTTTTTCCAGAAAAGAAAGGCTCTCCTTCCACGCTGACAATTTTTGTAACAAGGGACTTTTCTTTTCCTCTAGCATAGAAGGTCTGTTTTTGCACAATTTCTGCCTTTGGTCTGATGGTCCGGGAGGAGCCATTCTCTATTTCCGAAAAAATTCTTATTGATTCACCTGTTGGTTGAAAGTACAGACCAGTAAGGGATCATTTACATGGACAAACAACAGTAAACATTGCACAAAACTACACTTGCATACTGAATTGAAATGGTGGAAATGGTTAATGAAGGCTTTATTGTCAGGTTTCTCCAGGCATTCACTGGAGGTGATGCTTGTTTCTGATCAATTTTGTACTATGATAAAGTGAAGAAAACAGACTTGAGGTACACCTTTGGGGAACAACTGTAACTTCATGGTACATCCTGACAGATTATATATGTTTGTTTTTTTATTTGTTTACAGTTTCAGGATGGCTAATTACTAAGTTAATGGGACACTGGGATAAAATGAAGATGCAAAGAAGCAGTATTCTTAACAGATTTCAGGGGTATTTAATTCAGGTAATGCACTGCTGCAATTGCAAGGGAAACCCTTCAATAAGATTGTTATCTGTGTCAGTGTGCTCTTCTGGATGCAATTTCTAGGCAAGCATTTTCATACAGTAGCTTCAGAAAAACTGTCCATTCAGGAGTAACAGATGCAGAACTGTTGTGTCGTTTTTACCGAGGGTGAAGGCCCTCCTTTCAATTCTGGCACTTAAGGCGATGGGACCTGAGGCACAGCACAGGCAACACACAGTCTTGTTTTTCGAAGCCATCTGTGGGGCCTGCAAAAACAGAACAGCTGTGACATGTGTGATAGCTGTAGAAAGCAACATTACATACATTATGTGTTTATGCTGACAAGACTGAACAAGAGAGATAACATTACTGGAGTGTGTTTTTAATGTTGTTAAGTGAATTTTAAGAGAATTTGCTCCAGTACTCTAGTTAGATGCAGTGACAAAATGTGCAAATGCAATACAATCACTGGAACATGTAAGTAATTAACCTATAGGAAATTACATTTATTTGCAATGTTTTGAATGTGAAACTACAATATAGGAAAGTGATACCAGCAGTTCAGGACTTTGGATGTTAACAGGATTGATGACAGTGAACCCCTTAACAGATGTGTTGGGCAGATGCCATGGTCTGTGTAGTTTGGCCTCAAGCTGGTAAACCACCTTACCATACATCCCTACAAATGATGATGGTAATTCTCTATTTTAGAAGGAGGGAAGGATATATACATACGTTATTACCACACCTGCAACACATTTAGGAGTCAAGAATTTTTTAAGATTTATTCTTGATGACTAAAATATCAATGTTACATTAAAAAAAAAAGTTTTTAAAATTTGTATTTGGCGAAAAAAAAAAAAAGTTTGGCCCGACCTCCAAAATTATTATTTGTAGATGTCTCTGTGTATATACATTGAAAATCATTAAGGACTTTCTTGCACTTAAGAGAAATCATATTTCCAGTTGCACAGTATATGTCCTGACACCACAATGCAATTCAAAACACTAAAATGCACAGTGTGAGAGCAAACAAACTTCAGTAATGTAGCTCTTCCTGTATTTCTTGTTCTTCTTCTTCTTCTTCCAGAGAGGCATGAGAAATGTGCATTATGACACGTCTTTAATTTAATTCAGTCTCTTACTTACATCATGGGAATTTGAAAAGTGAATGAGTACACGTGGGTTCCTGGCTGTAGGTTATTTTGTTCTGGGGGAGGGAGTAAATCGATAAATAACATTTAACATTTTAATTAAAACAAACAAACACAAGTATTAGACTTGTACATGTAAAGCACCTGTGAGCTCGTATTGCTGTGTGTTTGAAAACATGCGCATCAGAGTGGCAACGTCTCAATTCTCAGACCGGCCTGATCATCTGTGCTACGTGATGCTCAGGTGGAGGGATTTTCAGATGAAATAAAAATGGATACCAGAAATGACCTTCATGGTTGTAACCAGAGATACTGCAACGCATGTTTACAAAAGATCAGGTAACATATCCAATTTATATTGCTAATAAACCATGATCCGGTTTTGAGTGGTTTAAATATATTCCCTCGAAGTTAACCACAATATTATGGGGCGCCAAATGTAAAACACCACACACTTTTTATAAAAACAAAGGTACCAATTTAACATTGACTGCGAGCAAAATCTGTGAAAAAAGACACTCGGAAAAAATGCGCTGTTTTACATGTGGCGGCCCATACAATATACACATTTAAAACTCTTCAGCTAGGAAATACAGATATAATGTGTAATGTCTTACCAGAGTTTTGTTTTATGATGATATTTTCCAGTTTGATGTACCTTTCTTTTGCTTTATAAAAAGCTGTATGTCTGCCATATCTTTCAGTCCAGTGAACCGAAGCTTTTCCTTTCGCACTAACTGTGAGATACTCCACCTTGATCTCCTTTGAAACGTCAAAAGTCACTCGTCCTGATATAACATCTCCTCTGGAAAACGTATTGCTCTCGTTCAGAGCATCGTAGCTGATTGACAGATTGGTCACCGTTCCCTTGAACATCTTGAGGATAAATCATATAAACACTGTAATGCTGCTACAAGTTAAAAAGAGTTCCTTGCGTGTAATAGCCTAGTGAGTAAATAAGTATAAAGTATAAAAACACCTCACATGTCTGTTATCAAACTACTTTCAACTTGCGTTCTCAGAAAATGTGATCAAACAAAACTTCTCAGATACAAGTTCCTTGTTTTGAGCCACAACCCACTTCTGGAAGAATACAAAAAGGAGTGGTTGCATAATTGCTAAGGGGATTATTGTAATCATGATCTCCAAGGAATAAGTCCCCTCCCGCTGAACACCGGATCGGTTACATCCAGCGTAACTGGCACCTAGAAGCGGGGCGACACACTGATTGTATGAACAGAGCAGCTCTGTACACTGCGGGGCGACACACTGATTGTATGAGCAGAGCAGCTCTGTACACTGCGGGGCGACACACTGATTGTATGAACAGAGCAGCTCTGTACACTGCGGGGCGACACACTGATTGTATGAACAGAGCAGCTCTGTACACTGCGGGGCGACACACTGATTGTATGAGCAGAGCAGCTCTGTACACTGCGGGGCGACACACTGATTGTATGAACAGAGCAGCTCTGTACACTGCGGGGCGACACACTGATTGTATGAACAGAGCAGCTCTGTACACTGCGGGGCGACACACTGATTGTATGTGCAGAGCAGCTCTGTACACTGCGGGGCGACACACTGATTGTATGAACAGAGACATAGACATAGGTGCTGAGTTTCATGTTGCGTACTGTATTCCAGTGTAGAGGTAATGTGATACTTGTCTGAAGCGACACATATGTTTATTTTTCATTCGCCCACAGCACCCATGTTTTTCACTGGGGCAACTAGCCTTTGACACCCATAGTAGGACTATGTCATGCATGCCAATTTGTGGCACAGTGGGTATAAGTGGCATGGATTAGAAGACACCAAAGTTGGAATCAGAGAATTCTACATGGCAGGCAAAGTGTGCCCTCGAGGAACTTCTGATGAACAAGCATAATAGTGGGGCATAAGGTATGCATGTGTGTGAAGTGGCATATGCAAATGTCATTAGGTTTTGGAGAAGAAGATTTCTGTTGCATTTCACAATTTAGATTCCTATTACAGTTTTTAGCAACACCATGACACTAGCATGTGCAGTTTTTATGGAATTTGTGTGTATAAGTGGTTTCTACAATACTTGTGAGTTTCGTGAGTTTTCATGCATGTATAAGCGTTTTATGGACATTTGAATGTTTCAAGTTTTCTGCATTGAAGATACAGAATGCAATTTCCATGTTTGTCCTCATGATGGAGGTAGAGGGCTACATAACGAATGTCAGTATATGGTTGAGGCTGTCATTTTCATTGGTGTATAGCAGCCATGTTTTTTGTCCAATCAACTTGGCTTTTTCAGCTTTGACTGATGTTTGTACTAGTGTTAATCACTGAAAATTTAAGCACCTTAGGATTCACTGTTCTGTAGATATTCAATGCTGCATGTGACATGGCCTTCAGCATCGGTACCAGTGCGCCGTTTCACCGTTGGTGACAAAACTCACCACATTCAAGCATAACATTGTCATTTATTATTGTGCCAAGTTTGGTGAGTTTTTGAATATGGCTCATGGGGTTTTTTGGGGGTCAAAGTTCATGCTTTTATAAATACGCATATTTTGCATACGTGCTCAGTCATTTACTTGTGGCTGCCATGTTCTTGCACGCAGTAACTTGCTTTTTGCACATTTGATAGATTACAGTATCTATGTAATAAATGAACAGTTTCAGGGCACTGGGCTTTATCATTCTGGAGTAGTAACCGTTTTCATATTCGCATGTGGATTCATGTTAAATCCAACATTACGGCTAAACCGTGTAGCCCACAAACTTCATTTTCTGCTTTTCTCTTCAAGGCAGAGGCATACACACATGTGCAGAGTTTCATGTGTGTACTGCATTCCAGTGTCCAGGAAATGTGTAACTTGTCTGATGCGGTGCATACGTTTTTTTTCATTGGCCCACAGCACCCAAGTTTTTTACTGGGGCAACTCGCCTTTAACAACCTTGGTAGTACTCTGTAGTACTGTAATGCATACCAATTTGTGGCACAGTGGGAATAAGTGTCTTGGAGTAGAAGGCACCAAAGCTTGAATCAGAAAACGCAGCCTGGCGGACAAAGCGTGAGACCGAGCAACTTCTGATGAACAAGTGTAACAGTAGGGCATAAGGTATGCATGTGTATGAAGTGGCATATGCATGTGTCCGTTGGTTTTGGAGAAGAAGATTTTTGTAGCATTTCACAATTTCGCCTCTAATCGCAACATGGCGGCGGCACTATGTGACCGACACGTGTAGTTTTCACTGCATTTGTAGGTATAAGTTGTGTCTACAACACTTGCGAGTTTCATGAGTTTTCATGCATGTATGAGCGTTTTAGGGGCATTAGAAGTTTTGGCGGAAGAAAAAAAACAACTAGAAGTTGCATGCAACTTTTAAGGCTTCCATGTTGTATCATTAGGTTTCAGATTTGAGCAGACATTTGTAGTTTAAATGCATGTGTTGTTAAATGTGTAATTTTTAATTCTAATCCACTGTAGTATACATTTGAGGTTTTCAATCTTTTGACACTTGAAGTGCACATTTCAGTGTCACTGGAGTATAATATTAATCTCTTGCTTGCATGCATCAATTCTGTAAGGTTCCATTGCATTTTACTTATTCCTAGCATATATGTGAAGTTTTCATTATTGTGTCATTCAACATACAGAATGTAATTCTCAAGTTTGGCCACATGATGGAGTTAGAGGTCTACATAAGGACTGTCATGTTGAGGCTGACATGTGAAGCTGTCATTTTGGTTGGTGTGCTAGCAGCCAGGTTTTGTGTCCTATCAATTTGGCTTCATCAACTTTGACAGATCTTTGTACTAGTCTAATCACTAACAATTTAAGTACATTAGGCTACAGTTCTGAAGATATTTGCTCTCATAAGTGACATAATGTAACACAATTTGGTGAGTTTTTTAATTTTGCTGATAGGTTTTTCTGGGGTCATTTTCATGCTTTTATAAATACGCGTATTTTGCATATGTGCAAAGTCATTTTCTTGTGGCTGCCATGTTGTTGCACACAGTCACTTGTCTCTTGCAGACGTGATAGATAGCAGTGTCTATTTAATACATGCAAAGTTTCAGGGCACTGGACTTTAGAGATCCGGAGTAGTAACCGTTTTCATTTTTGCACGCGGACAAATGTTAAATTCAATATTGCGGCTTAATCGTGTACCTCACAAACTTAATTATCAGGTTTTATGTTCAATGCACAGACATAGACATAGGTGCTGAGTTTCATGTGCATACTGTATTCCAGTGTAGAGGTAATGTGATACTTGTCTGAAGCGACGCAGACGTTTTATTTCATTGGCCCACAGCACCCATGTTTTTCACTGGGGCAACTCGCCTTTAACAACCTTGGTAGTACTCTATACTAGTGTGATGCATACCAATTTGTGGCACAGTGGGTATAAGTGGCATGGAGTAGAAGGCACCAAAGCTTGAATCAGAAAACGCAGCCTGGCGGACAAAGCGTGGGACCGAGCAACTTCTGATGAACAAGCGTAATAGTGGGGCATAAGGTATGCATGTGTATGAAGTGGCATATGCATGTGTCCGTTGGTTTTGGAGAAGAAGATTTTTGTATAATTTCACAATTTCGCCTCTAATCGCAACATGGCGGTGGCACCATGTGACTGACACGTGTAGTTTTCACTGCATTTGTAGGTATAATTTGTAACACTTGCGAGTTTCGTGAGTTTTAATGAATGCATGAGCGTTTTAGGGGCATTCGAAATTTTGGCGGAAGAAAAAAATAAAAACTAGAAGTTGCATGCAACTTTTAAGGCTTCCATGTTGTATCAGTAGGTTTCAGATTTGAGCAGGCATTTGTAGTTTAAATGCATGTGTTATTAAATGTGTAATTTTCAATTCTAATCCACTGTAGTATAGATTTGAGGTTTTCAATCTTTTGTCACTTGAAGTGTGTATTTCAATGTCAGTGAGGTATAATATTAATTTCTTGATTGCATACATCAGTTTTGTAAGGTACCATTGTATTTTTCACATAATTCTAGCATATATGTGAAGTTTTCATTGTGTCATTCAAGATGCAGAATGCAATTCCTAAGTCTGGCCACATGATGGAGGTAGAGGTCTACATAATGAATGTCATGATGTGGCTGACATGCAAAGCTTTCATTTTGGTTGGTGTACAGCAGCCAGGTTTTTTGTCCTATCAACTTGGCTTCATCAACTTTCACAGATCTTTCTACTAGTTCAATCACTGATAATTTAAGTATATTAGGCTATAGTTCTGAAGATATTTGCTGTCATAAGTGACATAATGTAACAGAATTTGGTGAGTTTTGGGATTTTGCTCATACATGCATGAAAACTCAAGAAACTCGCAAGTGTTGTAGACACATCTTATACAGTGAGGGAAAAAATATTTGATCCCCTGCTGATTTTGTACGTTTGCCCACTGATAAAGAAATTATTTTTTCTATAATAATAATTATATAATTTTAATGGTAGGTGTATTTTAACAGTGAGAGACAGAATAACAACAAAAAAATCCAGAAAAACGCATTTCAAAAAATTTATAAATTATAAGTATTTGACCCCTTCGACTTAGTACTTGGTGGCAAAACCCTTGTTGGCAATCACAGAGGTCAGACGTTTCTTGTAGTTGGCCACCAGGTTTGCACACATCTCAGGAGGGATTTTGTCCCACTCCTCTTTGCAGATCCTCTCCAAGTCATCAAGGTTTCGAGGCTGACATTTCGCAACTCAAACCTTCAGCTCCCTCCACAGATTTTCTATGGGATTAAGGTCTGGAGACTGGCTAGGCCACTCCAGGACCTTAATGTGCTTCTTCTTGAGCCACTCCTTTGTTGCCTTGGCTGTGTGTTTTGGGTCATTGTCATGCTGGAATACCCATCCACGACCCATTTTCAATGCCCTGGCTGAGGGAAGGAGGTTCTCACCCAAGATTTGATGGTACATGGCCCCGTCCATTGTCCCTTTGATGCAGTGCAGTTGTCCTGTCCCCTTAGCAGAAAAACACCCCCAAAGCATAATGTTTCCACCTCCATGTTTGACGGTGGGGATGGTGTTCTTGGGGTCATAGGCAGCATTCCTTCTCCACAGTTATTTTGTGTTTCTTCCATTTGTGAATAATCGCACCAACTGTTATCACCTTCTCACCAAGCTGCTTGGCGATGGTCTTGTAGCCCATTCCAGCCTTGTGTAGGTCTACAATCTTGTCCCTGACATCCTTCTGTGGACAGGTGTCTTTTATACAGTTAACGAGCTGAGATTAGGAGCACTCCCTTTAAGAGAGTGCTCCTAATCTCAGCTCGTTACCTGTATAAAAGACACCTGGGAGCCAGAAATCTTGCTGATTGATAGGGGATCAAATACTTATTTCCCTCATTAACATGCAAATCAATGTATAACTTTTTTTAAATGCGTTTTTCTAGATTTTGTTGTTGTTATTCTGTCTCTCACTGTTAAAATACACCTACCATTAAAATTATAGATTGATCATTTCTTTGTCAGTGGGCAAACATACAAAATCAGCAGGGGATCAAATACTTTTTTCCCTCACTGTATAAGATGTGTCTACAACACTTGCAAGTTTCTTGAGTTTTCATGCATGTATGAGCGTTTTAGGGGCATTGGAAGTTTTGGTGGAAGGAAAATAATTAATTAATAAATAAATAAATAAATAAATAAATAAATAAATAATAAAAATCCTAACAGAAACAATAGGCTTCCAGCACTTCGTGCATGGAAGCCTAATAAAAACCCTAACAAAAACAATAGGCTTCCAGCACTACAAGCACCAATTTTATTCACAAATAGTAGATGAAACATTTAAAAGAATAAGCGGCAAACATCTGATCTTGCCTCTCAGCGATCGAGTGCCTGAATCCTCTGGACTTGTCTGGGTCAATTATAGATAAACAGATAAACCAAAAATAACTGTAAACTACAAGGCATTCAATAAGCCTTATTCATTTTTAGGGGACCAAGTAAAGAAGTTGCTGGACAACCTTTTGTAATTGGTCAGATTATTAGGGGGCCAAGCAACTAAGTTGCTGGAACCCTATTGTTATTGTTAGGATTATTCTTATTATTAGGATTCCATGCACGAAGTGCTGTTAGGTTTTTTATTATTATTATTATTTTTAAATTATTTTTTTCCTTCCGCCAAAATTTCGAATGCCCCTAAAACGCTCATGCATTCATTAAAACTCACGAAACTCGCAAGTGTTACAAATTATACCTACAAATGCAGTGAAAACTACACGTGTCAGTCACATGGTGCCACCGCCACGTTGCGATTAGAGGCGAAATTGTGAAATTATACAAAAATCTTCTTCTCCAAAACCAACGGACACATGCATATGCCACTTCATACACATGCATACCTTATGCCCCACTATTACGCTTGTTCATCAGAAGTTGCTCGGTCCCACGCTTTGTCCGCCAGGCTGCATTTTCTGATTCAAGCTTTGGTGCCTTCTACTCCATGCCACTTATACCCACTGTGCCACAAATTGGTATGCATCACACTAGTATAGAGTACTACCAAGGTTGTTAAAGGCGAGTTGCCCCAGTGAAAAACATGGGTGCTGTGGGCCAATGAAAAAAAACGTATGCGCTGCTTCAGACAAGTTACACATTTCCTGCACACTGGAATGCAGTACACACATGAAACTCTGCACATGTGTGTATGCCTCTGCCTCGAAGACAAAACCAGAGAATTAAGTTGGTGGTGTACATGGTTTAGCCGTAATGTTGGATTTAACATGAATCTGCGTGCAAATATGAAAATGGCTACTACTCCAGAAAGATAAGTCCCAGTGCCCTGAAACTGTGCATGTATTACATAGATACTGCAATCTATCAAATGTGCAAGAGGCAAGTGACTGCGTGCAAAAACATGGCAGCCACAAGCAAATGACTTTGCATGTATGCAAAATACGCGTATTTAGAAAAGCATGAACTTTGACCCCAGAAAAAACCCATGAGCAACATTCAATAACTCACCAAATTGTGTTACATTATGTCACTTATGACAGCAAATATATTCAGAAGTATAGTCTAATGAACTTAAATTGTCAGTGATTAAACTTGTAGAAAGATCTGTCAAAGTTGATGAAGCCAAGTTGATAGGACACAGAACCTGGCTGCTGTACACCAACCAAAATGAAAGCTTCATATGTCAGCCACATCAAGACATTCCTTATGTACACCTCTACATCCATCATGTGGCCAAACTTGGGAATTGCATTCTGCATCTTGAATGACACAATGAAAACTTCACATATATGCTAGAATTAAATGAAAAATACAATAAATTAATATTATACTTCACTGACATTGAAATACACACTTCAAGTGACAAAAGATTGAAAACCTCATATCTGTACTACATTGGATTAGAATTGAAAATTACACATTTTACAACACATGCATTTAAGCTACAAATGCCTGCTCAAATCTAAAACCTACTGATACTTATTTTTTGTTCTCTTCCACCACAATATGTTCAAATGCCTATAACTTTTGAACCGATGTCTAAAAAGTCACCAAACTAGGCATGTTTGGCTGTTTCCAAAAATCTATAAGTCACACAGTATGACAACCATCTTGGATTATGCTGAATACTCGATTTCTCATAAACCCTTAAACTGGCTGATGTGTGCTTTGGTATACAGTATCTTTGGACTGTGTTCTATAGATATTCTTAAAGAAAAGTTCCTACATAAAAAAACATGGCAGTAATGAACAAAAGATTTTGACTTACTGTAAATTTTGTTCAATTTTAAGCCTGCAATGACACACTGTCACCACTGGTAGCAGCATATACCACATAGAGCACTGAGAAAAAGAAACGAAGCGGCCATCTTGGGCATGTACATCGTAGCAACAAAGCACTATCAGTCACTTGCAACAGTATTAGAGTGGAAACTATTGTTTTAAACACAGAGACATTTCTGCATGCAAATACAAATAGTGTAAACTGAGATGTGTTTGTAGTGAGGGTTGTTTCAGCTGTAGAGACCGTGAAGGAAAGCGAGCGAGAAACCGAATGTGAAAGTAAAAAATATTCTTAAATATGAATCTCAACACACTGTAATGCAAGGTATTAAAATAAATACATGAACATAAACAGTGGTACAACAGCAATGACGCTGCTGAATCTGTAGTGGTGGGTTATTGCTTTCAAATTAAAGTCATTTCAAACTGAGATCACAACGAGTGCGTGACTTCCTCTTTATATCATGTTACCGATGCAACACGAGGGGCACGAATTTGTGCTCTTCTCTCTATCAGTGAAATCGTAACTAATGGTGACATTTTATATACTCAACTGTGCACAATCGCTTGGGCTTTGCTGTAGAGTTGAAAGGGTGAACATGAGACGTGTACTGTGCGAGCTACACCCGAAAAAACGGACCTACTCGGTCTTTGGCATGTACATCGTAACAACAAGAGACTCAGTCAAAATCAGTCACTTGCAACAGTATTATAATGTAAAGTATTAGTTTAAACACACAGACATTTCTTCATGCAGATACAAATACTGTCACCTGAGATTTGTTTATACTGAGGGATTGTTTAAGCTGTAGAGAAACCGGGAAGACAAGCGAGAGAGAAATCGAAAGTGAAACTAAAAATATAATGTGATTAACAACACAGGAATACATGTTATTAAAATAATATATTAAGATGAACAATGATAAAACGGCAATGAATCTGTTCAATCTGTAGAGTTGGGTTGTTGCTTTCAATTGAAAGTCATTTCAAACTGACTTCCTGTTTAATGTTAACGATGCAACACGGGGGCACGATTTTGCCCTCTTCTCTCTCAGTGAAATCGTAACTTATGTTAACATGTTAAATACTGATCTGTGCAGAATCGCTTGATCTTTGCTGTAGATTTGAAAGAGTGAACATGAGACGTTTCCTGTATGAGCTACACCCGAGAAAACGGACATACTCGGTCGGGCGCAATAGTAAAAACTTATTGCTGCTATTTGCCCCTTAGTGATATACTTCGCTTTTCCAGTATATATATCGCACACATCATTAATCATTGTGACAACCAAATGAAACATCAAATAAACATCTAAATGAGGTTTAGAAGGTAACTACGAATGTGTAATCTGCAGCAGTTATGAGCTGTTTACAGTTTATTTGTATTTGCTTGGTTTGTTTTAGTACACAAATGAGTCAGGGATTTTTTCAGCTCTAGAAAATAGTCAAAAAAACCGACAAACCGACAAACCGAAAGTGTAACAAAAAACAAGAATTAAATGTAATGAACAACACACAGCAATGCAAGATATTTAAAGACACACAGGATAATTAACAGTGGTACAACAGCAATGACTTTGCCGAATCTGTAGCGGTGGATTATTGCTTTCAGTTGAAAGTCATTTCAAACTGAGATCGACTGGATCCGCATCAGTTCCTGTTTAAATAGATAACGATGCAACACGGGGGGCACGAATTTGTGCTCTTCTCTCTCTTAGTGAAATCGTAACTAATGGTGACATGTTATATACCCAACTGTGCACAATTTCTGTGAACATAAGACATTTACTGTGCGAACTACACCCGAAAAAACGGACCTACTCACTGAGGCTTAATATTAATAATTGGAGATATTTGCCCCTTAATGAAAAACACTGCATTTACAAGCTGTACAACCTTATGTATAACGTGCACATCTGTAATCAATGTGACAACCAAATGAAACAGAAAGTAAGCAACTAAATGAGGTTTAGTGATGGCAACTGTCAATTGAAAAGCTGCAGCAGTTCTAAGCCATACAAGTTTTATATTGATGTACACAAACGAGACTTGTAGAATAAAGTGTTTACTAATTTATTATGATACCAGAGCTATTTATATTATAATTAATTAAAAATGATGCATTGAAATCAAATCAGGATAGTTGATTTTTTTGAGATTAATACTGGCTTTAACATATTTGACCACAAGAGGGGGAACTTGACCATGAAAACCGATTTTGTCAAAGTGTGCCTTCATCTGATTTATATGATTAAGAGTCTGAAACCATACATTTCTTGACTGGAATCACCTGGAAGCCTCAATAGTATTATTATTATAATTTCTCTGCCATTATTTTCAAAAGCTTATACAAACAATACACTTGATACAGTGATACACAGCTGTGTAGAGTGATGCCATATGCAATATGGACTCCATATGTCAGATGGGCTGGTGGACAGTTTGGTTTAAGTGACACATTTTGGAAAATTTTCAAACGTCTTCTTCTCTGAAACCACAGGTACGATTGATGTGGAATTTTGTACACATGCCCTTGGCAAGATCCTCCATCAGATATGTTAAAGGCAATATGATTGATGAAACGAGATGGTTGCCATGAGCCAATCACATTTGAGGAATGTTTAAATTGCATGAGGTGTCATAAAAAGCAGTCTTGAATTATAATGTGTTATAATTATAATATATTATAAAGCAGTACATTATAATGTGTTAGAATGAATGGTACTGTGTAGATGTGTACTTGCCCCCCTGCATTCTGCCATATATTTCAAATTGCCATAAAATGAAAACTACTGGACAGAATCTCACCAAATGTGGTATGCTGGTAGATGCCCATATGACGTTGTCCCTCAACAAATTTGGATGTCATAAGCCTTATCATTGGGTGCCAATATTGGATTAATGACAATTATTAGACAATATTCAATCATTTTCTTCTCCAAAACCGCAAATGGGACAGATTTGAAACTTGGTGCATATATTTATGTTATGACCTATATTCAGATTTGTTCAAGACATGTCCATCCAGCACATGGTTTGGTAGCCATATTGGATTGGTCAATAATATTCAATCATCTTCTTCTCTAAAACCGTTAGGCGGACTGAAGGGAAAGATTGCACACATGACCTTGGCTTGGTCCTCTATCAGATTTGTTAAAAGCAAGCTGATACATCAAATAATCTGTCTGCTATGACCAAATCAATTCATAATTTTTTGTCCATACATTTCAAACGACAATGAAATTAAAACAACATAAGAGAAACTCACCAAAATTGGTGTGTTGGTAGATACTTATATAGCAGGTTGTCCCACATGAAATTTGGAGGTCATACGGTATATGGTGTGGTGCCAATATTAGATTAAGTGACAATTATGAGACCATACAGTGAGGGAAAAAAGTATTTGATCCCCTGATGATTTTGTACGTTTGTCCACTGACAAAGAAATGATCAGTCTATAAATGTAATGGTAGGTGTATTTTAACAGTGAGAGACAGAATAACAACAAAAAAATCCAGAAAAACGCATTTCAAAAACGTTATAAATTGATTTGCATCTTAATGAGGGAAATAAGTATTTGACCCCTTCGACTTAGTACTTGGTGGCAAAACCCTTGTTGGCAATCACAGAGGTCAGACATTTCTTGTAGTTGGCCACCACATTGGCCACCATCTCAGGAGGGATTTTGTTCCACTCCTCTTTGCAGATCCTCTCCAAGTCATTAAAGTTTCGAGGCTGACGTTTGGAAACTTGAACCTTCAGCTCCCTCCACAGATTTTCTATGGGATTAAGGTCTGGAGACTGGCTAGGCCACTCCAGGACCTTAATGTGCTTCTTCTTGAGCCACTCCTTTGTTGCCTTGGCTGTGTGTTTTGGGTCATTGTCATGCTGGAATACCCATCCACGACCCATTTTTAATGCCCTGGCTGAGGGAAGAAGGTTCTCACCCAAGATTTGACGGTACATGGCCCCGTCCATCATCCCTTTGATGTGGTGCAGCTGTCCTGTCCCCTTAGCAGAAAAACACCCCCAAAGCATAATGTTTCCACCTCCATGTTTGACGGTGGGGATGGTGTTCTTGGGGTCATTCCTCCTCCTCCAAACACGGCGAGTTGAGTTGATGCCAAAGAGCTCGATTTTGGTCTCATCTGACCACAACACTTTCACCCAGTTCTCCTCTGAATCATTCAGATGTTCAGAGGCAAACTTCAGACGGGCCTGTACATGTGCTTTCTTGAGCAGGGGGACCTTGCGGGCGCTGCAGGATTTCAGTCCTTCACGGCGTAGTGTGTTACCAATTGTTTTCTTGGTGACTATGGTCCCAGTTGCCTTGAGATCATTAACAAGATCCTCCCGTGTAGTTCTGGGCTGATTCCTCACCGATCTCATGATCATTGAATATCCACGAGGTGCGTTTTTCTGGATTTCTTTGTTGTTGTTCTGTCTCTCACTGTTAAAATACACCTACCATTAAAATTATAGACTGATAATTTCTTTGTCAGTGGGCAAACGTACAAAATCAGCAGGGGATCAAATATTTTTTCCCTCACTGTATTCAAACCTCGTCTCCTTCCAAACCGCTAATGGGACAGATGTGAAACTTGGTGCATGACTTCATGTTATGACCTATATTCAGATTTGTAAATGTAAATTCATATAAAAGATTTTGTGTCTTTACCCACTGCGCCACTGGGGAGATTGCGGTTAAGGTTTGAATTATAATAGAGTACATTTATGTAGCGTTACATGTTATATATTCATGTGGACCTGAAAAAGAGAGGGAGCTGTAGTACCAATACAAATTTAACTAATAGTAATCTTTACAAATATTGAAATAGTTAACAAATAGTTTATATTGTCTATGTTTTCATTGTAAGAATAAAAAAGACTTATTTATAGTTAATAGTTAATTTATAGTTAATATATTTAATGTAGTATATTGCAGAGTACAAAAAATATATTGTTATATGAAAAACATATCACACTCATATTATAAATATTAATATTACACAGTATTCCACCACAATTTTACACATATTATATCACATATATCACATATTATGTCACTCATATTACAAACAATGAAGTTGTGATCTAAATACTCCCTTCTCACAGGCATAGGATAGTTTTGTAATACATTGCTTAAGTTGTATATGGCTCAGACAGTAAGGTGACTGCACTATGGCATAGAAGACCTGCGTTCAAGTCACACAGTGGCCAGAACAGAAAAGTATGTTGAACGTGATATATTCCTACAGATGTGTTTGGCTGCTTATAGTTTCAATATTCATGTACTAGCATTATCATATTGTAGCAGTTCTGAAGACATGTTATCAAGCCTGGTCCATTTTGTCTAGTAGTTAGATCACTGCACTGTGTTGTATGAGACCTGGGTTTGAATCTCATTGTGCCTGAAACCCTGTCTGTTAAATATGCCATATTTGTCCACATAAGCTTGGTCCCCTACATTGCTGCTTGCCGCTGTATTTTCAATCGTCAGTTTTGAACATGTTTTACATAGTTATGTGAATGTTCCCTTCTGTCCTGTAGCCATTAAGTTACATCAGTGTCTCAGGCTCTTACAAGTAAAAACAAACAACTTGTTTCTGTGGCATCACACACACTTATGTCTGGATTTAATGAAACCTGCTCACTGAAGAAAAATACTATGTGAAGAAAATGTGAACACTTCTGTTTTTAACTTCTGACAAATTAGTTACAAATTGAAATACATTCCTTACATAATTAATTACCCAACTAGCTGTATATTGTTATTTACATTCATTTTAAACCATTCAAAAAATATCATGTGATATTTTAAAACTGATATTCTGAAAACAACCACAGTCATACATACAACCCTGTACTTCATACAATTAAATATTCGACTTTTCAGTACATTTAAACAGTACATTTAAACATTTTAATAATAAGTCATGAAGGCGAACTTACCGGTGTGACATCACCTGAGGACATGCCTTTTCTGGTCTCGAGGAAGAGCGCTCGAACGCATTCAAATTCTGAAGCTGCACATTGTTGACAGTGTCAGACATTGTAGTTATAATGATTATTATTCATACGTGTGATATTTTAAAGTTGAATAGGTCCATTATTAAAACAACTTGCACTGATATCGCATCTGTCGCATTTAGTCGGACATGATCCATCTCGCCGACCGTAACTGCTGTCCAGCCATGCCAACCATAATCCGACGTTGGCTATACACCGATCAGCCATAACATTATGACAACTGACAGGTGAAGTGAATAACACTGATATAATCTCGTTATCATGGCACCTGTCAGTGGGTGGGATATATTAGGCAGCAAGTGAACATTTTGTCCTCAAAGTTGATGTGTTAGAAGCAGGAAAAATGGGCAAGTGTAAGGATCTGAATGACTTTGACCAGGGCCAAATTGTGATGGCTGGGTCAGAGCATCTCCAAAACTGCAGCTCTTGTGGGGTGTTCCTGATCTGCAGTGGTCAATACCTATCAAAAGTGGTCCAATGAAGGAGAAGCGGTGAACTGGCGACAGGGTCATGGGCGGCCAAGGCTCATTGATGCACGTGGGGAGCAAAAGCTGGCCCGTGTGGTCCGATCCAACAGACGAGCTACTGTAGCTCAAATTCCTGAAAAAGTTAATGCTGGTTCTGATAGAAAGGTGTCAGAACACACAGTGCATCGCAGTTTGTTGCGTATGGGGCTGCGTAGCCGCAGACCAGTCAGGGTCTCCATGCTGACCCCTGTCCACTGCCGAAAGCGCCTACAATGGGCATGTAAGCATCAGAACTGGACCATGGAGCAATGGAAGAAGGTGGTCTTGTCTGATTAATGACGAGTTAAAGGTATTGACTTGGCCTCCAAATTCCACAGATCTCAATCCAATCGAGCATCTGTGGGATGTGCTGGACAAACAAGTCCGATCCATGGAGGCCCCACCTCGCAACTTACAGGACTAAAAGGAACTGCTGCTAATGTCTTGGTGCCAGATACCACAGCACACCTTCAGAGGTCTAGTGGAGTCCATGCCTCGACGGGTCAGGGCTGTTTTGGTGGCAAAATGGGGACCTACACAATATTAGGCAGGTGGTCATAATGTTATGGCTGATCACACACATGCACACCAGAGGGCGCCAATTCACAAAGTCTCATATCATTGGGTTTTATTCAGTGTTGTGTTTTGCTTTGAATGGGGTTTAATTTAATCTTTTAGAATAAAGTAGACAGAATTGGAATATGTATTGTCCCGGTTTTTACACTTCCATGCTTTGCATGAAAGTGAAATGAACAGTGCAGATGAGTGTTGAAGTTCCTGATTTGTGAGCTTTGATCTTTGTATGATAGTTTAGCATAGATTGTATATTTAAAATTAATAACTAAAATGCAAAATACATAAAAAGCATTTGTTATAAGAAATACTGTTTTATTGTTTGTAGTATTTTACATTTTTCAAATAAATAATACTTATGATTAAAAACTTTTTTAAAAAACAATTCTTAAGATCACTTAAAATTTTTTAAATCTTTGTGATTTAACAAAAACAAAACAAAAAACTTAACTTTAAATAAACAAGTGCACAAAACAACAAAACAAACGTGATTAAAGCAAAACTGCTAACCAACATAAAAGTCAAATACATTGAAAATAACTGAAAATGCATTGGACAAAATAAAGAAACAATTAAAAAGGTAAAAAATAAAAAACAAACAAAAAAGGTCCAATGCATTTAAAATTAAATCCAAAACGGACAATGTATTTGACAAAAAAATAGAACAAAACTAAACCAAAAGAAAGACGTTACTACTGAACCACACGAGTCAAAACACAAAAAGCAAAGCCACACACAAGTTTCTTCAATATTGATGAAGAGAGCACATATCTGTATTTGACCAGGGACTCGGGGGAGAGCATGAACACATTACCCCCCCTACCAGAAATGATGCAGCCAAAATTCCCACATTTGGTGAATTCACAGGCATCAGCACAGCCAGAGTGCAATGTCCAAGCATCGCCCTGGGTAAACCAGCTTCACATTTTCAAATTTCTAAAGACTTTATTGATTCAATTCAGATAGCAAAGATGTATTGTATGTGTGTATTTGTACTATTTCTTCATTCCCCTTTTTATAATAATAGCTAGAATAAACAGAAAAAAACAATACAATGAATACACTGAGTGAATAAAATGAATTAAGTCTAAAATGAAACAAGTTCAAGATGTGTATAAACATTTCCATAACAAACAATTTTGTGATAGGACAATGAAATTGTAAATAAGTCTGTGCAAATATACATTTAGATCCATACATATTTGGACAATGACACAATTGTCATAATTTTGGCTCTGTATGCCACCACAATGGATTTGAAAGGAAACAATCAAGGTGTGCTTTAAGTGTAGACTTTCATCTTTAATTTGAGGGTAGTTACATGCAAATTGGGTGAATGGTGTAGGAATTACACCCAGTTTTATATGTGGTCCGTCCCAAAAGTATTTGGACAAACTAACATAATCATGAATTAATTTGTGAGTTTCAATACTTTTTTGCAAATCCTTTGCAGTCAATGACTGCCTGAAGTCTGGAACCCATAGACATCACCAGATGCTGGGTTTCTTCCCTGGTGATGCTCTGTCAGGCCTGCACTGCAGCTGTCTTTAGTTCCTGCTTGTTCTTGGGGCGTTTTGCCTTCAGTTTTGCCTTCAGCAAGTGAAATACATGCTCAGTTGGATTCAGGTCAGGTGATTGACATTCCACTTCATTACATTAGAAAAGTCTTGGGTTGCTTTTGCAGTATGCTTCGGGTCATTGTCCACCTTGACAACTAAAATAATCTATTTCACCTCACCCAAACTACAGGGCCTAGAAGGCCAGCCCCCAGGCAGCAGCAGCCCCACCCTCCTGCTGACCTGCGCCAGCGACTCACCAGCAGGCAGGCGCCTACCCAGGCCTGCCGCAGTAGAGCCAGGCCTAATGCCAGGCAGCGGACCTCCGCCCCCTCCACCTCCCGCGCTGCAGCCCTGAAGCGTTCCAGCAGCCTCTGGCCCACCCCCCAGCAACTCTCCAATTGGCACCTCCGCACCCAGGACTCCTGGGTGCTCCAAATTATAACAGTTGGCTATTCCCTACAGTTCCAGACCTGTCCACCCCCCTTCAGAGGCGTGGTGTGGACGCAAGTGAGGGACCCGTTGCAGTCTGCGGCGCTTCGCGTCGAAATCACCACTCTCTTGGAGAAACGCGCGATCCGCGAAGTGCCCCCTCCGGGGCTGCATGAGGGATTCTATTCCCCATACTTCTTTGTGCCCAAGAAAGATGGCGGTTCTGCCCCATCTTGGATCTGAGATACCTGAATTGCCGGTTGTTGCGTTTCAAGATGCTCACCCTGCATGCCATGCCTGGTTCACCTTGGTGGATTTGAAAGATGCCTACTTTCACATCCCCATTGCGCAGGCGCACAGGAAGTTTTCCGCTTCGCCTTCGAAGGCCAAGCGTTTGAGTTCGCTGTTCTCCCTTTCGGCCTGTCTCTAGCCCCTCGCACTTTCTCCAAGTGCATGGATGCAGTGCTGGTCCCCTTGCATTGCCAGGGGGTCCGCGTCCTAAATTATCTAGACGACTGGCTGGTCTGTTCGAACTCCAAGGAGCAGGTTCAGAGTCACACAAGCCTGATCCTTGACCGCCTCTCTGAGTTGGGCCTTCGGGTCAACAGAGAGAAGAGCTGTCTTGTGCCAACTCAGCAGGTGCAGTTCCATTTGCCATGCTGTCCACGCTGGTGCCAGAGAGAGTTACCTCCATACGCACGTGTCTCTCCCTCTTCCGGTTGAGAGCCCGCATCAGGGTGTCTCTTTGCCAGAGGCTGCTGGGCCATCTAGCGGCTGCATCCCAAACTCTCCCCCTTGGCCTCCTTCATCTAAGGCCTCTGCAGTGGTGGTTCGGGTCCCATGGGATGTATCCTCGCTGCGACAGAGCACGTCAAGTGAAAATGACTCAAGTGTGCTGGATTGATGGCGAGCCTCCGGGCTTTTTTAGCGGCGCAGTTTCTGAAAGGTACCCGCGCTCCTTCTTTGCCCGCATGGCGCCTTGATGTAGTGCTGGACACGCTTTCCAATGCCCCATTTGAGCCCTTGCAGTCAGTTGACTTAAGGTTAGCGTCACTGAAGATGGTGTTTTTGTGGCAATCACGTCAGCAAAATGTGTGAGCAAGTTACACGCCCTGTCTGTTCACCCTGCGTTTGTCCGTTTTGCAGGAGATGGTTCCAGGGTTACACTTCAGCCTGCGTTCCTCCCAAAATTGTTGTCTCTTTTCCATATCAACAGGCCGATTGAGTTGATGGCTTTCCATCCTCATTACATTTACATTACATTATTTGTCATTTAGCAGACACTCTTATCCAGGGCGACTTACATTTGTACCCATTTATACAGCTGGGCATTTTACTGGAGCAATCTAAGTGAAGTACCTTGCTCAAGGGTACAACAGCACTGTCCAGAGCCCTAAACACTACTCCACAGTGCTGCCTAAACTCCTCCCTTCTCTTCGGAGGAGGAGAGTAGGCTACACCTGTTATGCCCGCTGCAGGCTTTCAGGTGCCTCTCGCCTCTCGCACTGGATTGTGGACACCATTACCATGGCTTATGAGTCAACTGGAACCCCGGTGCCTGAACACCTGGTGGCCCACTCGACTCGACTTTTTCAATGCGCCCCACTGGCAGACATCTGTGTGGCTGCGAGTTGGGTCTCACCACACACCTTTGTACGGTTCTACAGGCTGGACGTGATGGGCCCAGTTCCTTCTATTGGGAATCCGGTGTTGGCTTCAGTTGAGTCGCAGTAGCCTGTTAGGCACTGGCTCCTGGCTTTTCTATCCCTGTCTGCCCCTGTTGAGCATGCTTGGGAAAAGCAATGCAGAACCGTTATCCCTTCCTACCAGACTGTGACTTGTATACAGTTCATTCTGTAGGTGGGAGTGCATGTGTTTTTTGTACCTGTACCCCGCCATTGTACATAGTTCCTTTGTCAGCAGGCCTTGGCCCCGCCCTGGCTATACTAGCTGTGCTGAGGGCCGCTGCTGCTGTATTCAGCGGCTTTGAGTTTGCTCTTGTGCCCCGCTGTGTATATAGTTAATTTATTGACATCAGTAGAGCATCTGTTGCCGCTGGCTGCGGCAGTGGATAACCTGCTCCTGTGTCCTGTGTGTAGTGCATGAATTGGCTGCTGCACCCCGCAGTATATATAGTTCTTTAGAATAGACAGTTGAGCTTGTCCGCTCCTTATTAAGCTGAGCGTGGACTACTGCTCCTGTTGTTAGTGAGAGCACTCGTGCTTCACTATGTATATAGTTCCTTTGCCAGTCTGTGGCCCCGCCCTAGCTATGCTAGATTTACTGGAGGCCACTGCTGCGGTGTCCAGCGGAAGGCAGTTGAGTTGGTTCTTGTTGGTCCGCTGTATATATAGTTCCATTATTCATAATTTAACTATCCAGCAGTGGCTATCTAGTCTGGTTAGCCCGCTGTATGTTGAGCATGGGCTGCGTGGTCTTGGTATTGGCCCTGCTCCTAGCCCTGCTAGTAGAGCCGGAGGCCGCTATTACTAGGCTTCACGGTAGGCACAAGGTTTTGTTGCCCGTGGATACACCATTGCTTATTTCTTCCCAGTTCAGCGTGACTGCGGTCTTCATATCTGGGCAGCCCAGATGTGGCCCAAGGGGCCCCTGTGGTTCTATCGTAGTGTTGGTACGGCTCCTAGTAGGTTCGCCTCGGGGCATGCTCAGTTACCAGCTCGCTGCCTCCTCCCTTGCGATGGTTTGGATATACTGTAACCCCTCCCCCTTGGGCAGTGCTTCCAACTTGAAAGATAATGATAGGTTGCGAATGCAACCCTGGTTATCTGAAAAAGGAAGCACTGCCCAAGGGTTGCAAGGTCGCGTTTTATAGAACAGGAAGTGGGAAGGGACCTGTTCTGAGTGACGTGCGCAGGAGCCAATGGCAGTTTTGATAGAGTGACATTTTGATCGGGTTCCTACAGAAGTGCACAGAAACCCCTCCCCCTTGGGCAGTGCTTCCTTTTTCAGATGTTGTTGTTAAATAAATTCTGTGAAATTTAAGTTGTGCATTTATATTGTTATGTGTTCAGTGCAACAAATTAGTATAAATGCATATATACATTGTTTTAGTCCCTATTTTTGTCACTTTTTTGTTTGAAGGAAATCTGTAATCTGTGCTTATCGTGCTGGTGTTGCATTTTTATATTAATGCAGATATTATGGTGTTTATACTTCATGTTGTTGTTGTTATTATTATTATTATTATTATTAATAATATTAATATTAATAATAATAATAATATATTGTAACAGTTTTCAAACTTACTGCCAAACAGGGGTTCAGAAACACGAGACTCACGACTGTGATCAATTCAATGCTCTTTATTTTCTTGCATGCTGTTAAGGTACAACCACTTCACCAGAAGTAAACCCTTCAGGTTCTCTGGACTAAGATAACCCCTGGACTAGGATTACCCAGTGCCGTCAGTGCAGGATGGTGGATCCTCCGCAGGAGACGAGCTCGGGAAGAAAAAAAGTCACCGACACAATGCCAGATCATTTGTCTTTCTGTTTACTTCTGCCACAGCACACAGTTTTATACATGTCAGAAGTTCGTTTCACGGCAGGACATATTACAGATCTAGTTGCTAGGCAGACATGGAATGTGTCTGATATCATTAACTCCTAACACACTCAAGAGTTACGGTTGACATATCTGCACGGTTTGCCTAGCAGTAGATGACGTGGGACTCTATCTTATTTCTGGTTTGTCTGAAGAGCAGCATGTATATTGTTTATGTTGTCAGCTCTGAGCTGTTCCTTAAAATATAATATAAATATAGGGAGATTGTGGTTTGACATTTCCAAGATAGTCGAGGGGAAGGCCGTGGGTTCAAGTGTCTAGACTAACCCAGAAACACAGTTATGCGCGAGTATGTTATTTTTGCAATAATGACAAGTTTCATTACATGGTTACAGTAGGTTAAATAATCAGTATGCCTACCTAATATCAGAAAAAGCTTAATAATTCCTAAAAGTTAGTAGAATATGTTATATAAAAATCCTTGTACTCTGTTCTCCCAACATGCAGAGTATTATACAGTGGGTATATACAATACATACTATTTTATTGAATTTAGTATTTTTCGTTTCATAAAATAATAACAATTCAATTTTTTTAATACTTATGATTAAAATCTTTAAAATCAATCCTTAAAATCACTTAAAATTTTTTAAAATCTGTGATTTTAACAAGAACAAAAACAATTAACTTTAAAATAAACGTGCCCAAAACAACAAAACAAACGTGATAAAAGCAAAAACTACTCACCAACAAAAAAGTCAAATACATTGAAAATAACTGAAAATGCATTGAACAAAATAAAGAAACAATTAAAAAGGAAAAAATAAAAAACAAACAAAAAAGGTCCAATGCATTTTAAATTAAACCCAAAACGGTCAATGTATTTGACAACAGAATATAACAAAACTATACCAAAAACCCTAAACAATGTGATTTAAAAGCAACTAAATCTTTAAAAACAATTAAGATTCGTTTTTAAAATCTTTTTAAAAACAATCATCCGTAAAATCTTTAAAAGATCTTGGACTCGGGCTCCAGCAGGGGGAACTGACCGTCCCCGGAGGTGGGTCCCATCATGGGATCCTGAGCTCCCCCAGATCTTGTATACGCCAGTTCTTGTAGGCTTCCTCCTTGCCCCTCTGATGGACCTCCAGATTGACATAGTCTCTTACAAACACCATGCCCCTCCGCGCGATGACGATCGGGTCCAGCTCCTGCTTGTTGAACAGACAGATGTTCCGTCCCTCCCACAGTGCCTGCTTCACTGCGCAGACGACACGCCACCAGCACCTCAGGGTAGATGTTGATATTCCCCTGGCCGGACCGTACAGGATCTGCTGGGCGGTCGCCCGCGCAGGAACGGCAAACCTGTGGAGGAACGGAGAAAACAGGAGCCAGACCCTGTGGGCGGAGGGGCACTCACTAAAGATGTGAGCCTCCGTCTCCTTCCCCAGGCAACCCTTATAGGGGCAGGTGTCATAAGGAGCTATGCCCCTTCTGTGCATGAACACTCGGGTGGGGAGACACCGACTCACAGCCATCCAGGAGACATCTTTCTGCGTGTTCGTGAGGCAAACGTGCGTAGCGTTAGCCCAGATAAACTGGCAGGTTTCGGGAGGGAAATCTTCTATCCGGCTGGTCTCCTGGGCAGATCTCATCTGGCTACAGATGGTCTTATAATCCCAGGAGGCCAGCACGACTTTATGGAGGCCTACTTCGAGCGCAAAGGCTCGGAGCGCCCTGTAGAACGGCGGGGGATCCCACGAGTGCGGCCTGGTGTTATCCATGGCGCAGAGGCCGAATGGTCTCAGGCTGCTGGCAAAATAAAAGCGGTTCATAAAACTCACTTTCTTGCCAGCAGCCTGGATGTTCTTTACTACATAGGCCAGCCCCTGCGCCTTTATCAGCCGCACAACGTCCGGGACCCCCCTGCCTCCATCCAGGGTACCCTTCACCATCTGTACTCTTTTCAGCCTCTCCATTTTGCTCCCCCAGACAAACCGAAATATAATTCGGGTCACTAATTTTGCGATGACCTTGTCTGGGGGGAAGATCATTCCTACGTATATACAATACATAGGGGGCAATTTTACCCCAACACATGCACTTACAACCCACCTTTATGAATGTAGGAATAGGCAGCGGAAGGAACTGGGGAAAGACACGCAAGATGGGGAGGGCTGTTTCCAGCCCAAATGAGGAAACTCAGGGGGGGAAACAGAACACTAGACAGAGGGATACACAGTGGGAGAGCATGGGGGACCATAATGCAGTACACTAATAAACAACCCCAAACCTCAAACATCCCATAATGTCCACTTTAATGTCCAGCGGGCTGGTTCCCAGCAGCCCCTGCGCACGGCGTGCATACTAATGAGCCTAATGATTCCACAGCAAAAGTCACCTTTTGAAATTCAGCACAATATAGTACTGATCTATAGAGATATTCAATTGCATAAATCTTGTCTTCTTTCCTCTGTTTTATCAAGTAACTCGAATGAGTCCTCTATCATATAAATTGCAGCAATTAAGGCAAACAAATGTGTAAAAGAACATACACATTTGGGTAACAGTCTATAGATTTCAATGCAATTTTGTAAAGCAACCTTCAACACTGTTCTTAGTGCATGGTTATATGCAACTCTGCAACACTTTCTGAACAATCCATCCATTTGGGTTGTGAAGTACACCAAAGGTAGAAATACACCCAGGATGGGACACCAGTCCATTGCTGGCAATTTAGTGTAGCCAATTAACCTAACTTGCATGTCTTTGGACAGTGGGAGGAAACCAGATTGCCCAGAACATGCAAACTCCACACAGACAGGCACCCTGAGGCAAGACGTGAACCCAGGACCCCTGGAGCTGTGAGGCAACAACGCTAACCACTACCCACCATCCCTTAAAGAAATTAAAAGTTTGCTGCAAATTTGCAGAAGTGTTTTCCAGAATATTTAATTGAACTTCTGGAAAACAGTGTGGTGAATGTCTGGCAAACAGCACAGCTTTTTTATTTTATGAGAAAATTAAAGTATATGTGCACTGAATTTATTTAACCATCATGATGATGATAATAATAATAATAATAATAATAGGGAAATATGACTATTATCACTGTGATTTCGTAGTTGTATTTAATGGGGAGATAAAAACAATATGTATTCTTGAGTATAGACAATTACAACTACTCACACCCTTTACATATTATAAGTAAAATCAACACCGATCATAACCGGTAATTCATGTTTATTTTGAGACTGGTATGCAGATTATTGCAGTCTCGAATGAACATTACGTTGTAAACAGCCACAAATGTGTTTTTTCTACACAATGCTTTAAATGCATAATAGAATAAAGCCAATTAAACCTTGTGGTTCTGCACTTAACAAAGATGAATGCTCCCAAACAATTGATTGCAGACTTTTCTCCAAAATCGACAGTTAAATAAATATATATTACTAAATACAGTGAGGGAAAAAAGTATTTGATCCCCTGCTGATTTTGTACTTTTGCCCACTGACAAAGAAATGATCAGTCTATGTAGCTAGACTGTAGCTGTAGCTCTGTTGCCAGAACCGGAACCAGAAACCAACCAAGTCTTTGCCAGCAACAGAAGAGTTAAACTGGGAGAAGGAGATTGAGCCGTACAAAGAATTCTTTTAAAGGACTTTATTAAGTAAAGTACTTTAGAAACTGCGCCTGCCCACCTGTACCCATCTGATCAGTGGAGTTTTACAGCTGGACAATTGACTAAGTCGACTGCAATACTTGACCCTTGGAAACGAACAGGGCCCTGCTTTCCTCAAAGACTTTGTCTTCAAGTAACTACAGTGGAAACCCTGCTTGCAAAGAAGATTTTGTGCACAACCTTGGAGCCTTAAAACCAGTGGTAAATCTGTTTGGAAAAGACTACTTTTGCGAAACCCCAACTTCCAGGTGTATCGACTGAGTGGAAGTTATTGGACAAAGCTGAACTGGACTGCCTTTGTTCCAAACCACATGGACCTTGTGCCGTGTGTTTTTATCTGATCCCGAAGGCAGAGAGGCTTCTCTGCAACGAAGTTCATATAAGCTTTACAGTTTTGAGTTTATTATTCATTACATTTGAGAAATCAATAAGAAATTTTATTCTTTGAGTCATAAACTTTAGAATGGGTAATGTCATTTAGTATTTTCTTAAATATAAATGAGTGCTGCATTAAACAGTTTTGTTTGATGATTTTAGAAATAAAATCTGTCAACGCCGAGAAATATCTTCTCATTCCTCCTTAATCATTGAACAGTAATCAATTAGGGAGAATTGTGGTAACAAGAAATGATAGGATCTTTCTCGGCACCCAAACATAAATGAGACATATATATACACTCACCTAAAGGATTATTAGGAACACCTGTTCAATTTCTCATTAATGCAATTATCTAACCAAACAATCACATGGCAGTTGCTTCAATGCATTTAGGGGTGTGGTCCTGGTCAAGACAATCTCCTGAACTCCAAACTGAATGTCTGAATGGGAAAGAAAGGTGATTTAAGCAATTTTGAGCGTGGCATGGTTGTTGGTGCCAGACGGGCCGGTCTGAGTATTTCACAATCTGCTCAGTTACTGGGATTTTCATGCACAACCATTTCTAGGGTTTACAAAGAATGGTGTGAAAAGGGAAAAACATCCAGTATGCGGCAGTCCTGTGGGCGAAAATGCCTTGTTGATGCTAGAGGTCAGAGGAGAATGGGCCGACTGATTCAAGCTGATAGGAGAGCAACTTTGACTGAAATAACCACTCGTTACAACCGAGGTATGCAGCAAAGCATTTGTGAAGCCACAACACGTACAACCTTGAGGCGGATGGGCTACAACAGCAGAAGACCCCACTGGGTACCACTTATCTCCACTACAAATAGGAAAAAGAGGCTACAATTTGCACAAGCTCACCAAAATTGGACAGTTGAAGACTGGAAAAATGTTGCCTGGTCTGATGAGTCTCGATTTCTGTTGAGACATTCAGATGGTAGAGTCAGAATTAGGCGTAAACAGAACGAGAACATGGATCCATCATGCTTTGTTACCACTGTGCAGGCTGGTGGTGGTGGTGTAATGGTGTGGGGGATGTTTTCTTGGCACACTTTAGGCCCCTTAGTGCCAATTGGGCATCGTTTAAATGCCACGGCCTACCTGAGCATTGTTTCTGACCATGTCCATCCCTTTATGACCACCATGTACCCATCCTCTGATGGCTACTTCCAGCAGGATAATTCACCATGTCACAACGGTCGAATCATTTCAAATTGGTTTCTTGAACATGACAATGAGTTCACTGTACTAAACTGGCCCCCACAGTCACCAGATCTCAACCCAATAGAGCATCTTTGGGATGTGGTGGAACGGGAGCTTCGTGCCCTGGATGTGCATCCCACAAATCTCCATCAACTGCAAGATGCTATCCTATCAATATGGGCCAACATTTCTAAAGAATGCTTTCAGCACCTTGTTGAATCAATGCCACGTAGAATTAAGGCAGTTCTGAAGGCCAAAGGGGGTCAAACACAGTATTAGTATGGTGTTCCTAATAATCCTTTAGGTGAGTGTATATATATATATAATGAGAAGTTATTTGACTTAAATACTAATCTGCATTAGTTATTTAATGTCCGACTAACAATATTAATGAGAGACTCACCTTCGTCTTACTAACTGGTAGTCAATGTGTTTGTAATTTTGTGTAACGTTTTGTGTGTTATCATATGCCATTCCATGGTCTTTGATTTGGTCACGAAAGTGATTTGTCTTTGATTTGTTGACCTTGAGTGAATTTTAATTAGTTTTTCCCTTTTTGGATAACTAGTGTAGTGCTACATTTTATCTTTGTTTTTTTTTTTTAATTAGAATTTAAATCTTTGGAATTGGTGTCTGCAATTATTGCAGAAATTGAGTTCTACAAGATTCTAGGATTCTTGATAATGTGATACTTAAATTCACTTATTTGAACTGAAATTTATAAGTGTACCTTATGCTACAAGTATATATATATATTTATGTTTTTCCTAATGTTCTACTGGATAAAAGTTTACAGATAGTTTTCAGTATGTTATGATTTATGTCAGACAGTTATTTTATCTACTCTTATTTCAAGTATGTGAAGGATATTTTGTTGCTATAGTTTAATTTAAATTGTTTTATTATCATAATATGGTAGAAACATGTTTTTACATTTAAAACTTCATCTGTTATACTTTCATTTATGTATTGAATACAATTTTAAATGTAGTTTTCAATGTGATATTATTTTACAGAGGATGTATAGGAATTACCTGCCACTTAAACAATTAGAACTTGGCTGTTATTGACTACTCTAAAATGTGTAATCTTTGAAGCAAACATTCAAATAACCTTTTAGACTGGTAAAGACTATCAAAATATGGATCAAGAAATAATTAGTTAACTTCTTGTTACAAGCGGTTTGTTTGAAGTACCAGTAGACTATGGAACATTAACCTGACAAATTATCTGTTAGCCAGAAGATTGCCACTACTGTTAGCCAGAACAGCTAATTTGCATATGAAAAAGTGAACTTGCAGTAAGTTTTCCGCTAACATTCACCACAAGTTTGCAGCAAGTTTGCAGAAAACTCGCCACAACAGTTGGCCAGAAGGTGTATATTTTGGTAAGGGAATGCCACCCAGTTTCTCAACAATCTAGAAGAGAACTCTAGCACTGAGTGCAAGTTCACAAGGAAGGTCTACATGTAGATGGGGTAGTCCATGGGGAAGGAGGAGATAATCACTGGGAACTCAACAGAAAGATCTATCGCAGCAGGAATAGCCACATAAACCTGTAAAAGAAACAGCTGCAATCAAACCTCGATCACACAGTCAGGTGTTATCAACTGAGTAATTTGACTTTCCACCAAATTATACTTGATTACAATACTTTATGGTCATTAAGGAAATTCAGATTACAACATAAAGCATAAAGATAAAGCCATGGCAGACAACAAACACTACACACTTTAAATTGTAGTGTAGTGTCAGGACATATACTGGGCAAATGGAGGTGTTCACCCTTTCACCCTAATATATGAACAAAACACACACACACATACAGACGGGTGACAAATTAAGGGAAAAACCTGAATCAATGAGTGGAGGAACATAATGAATGCAGATGCCTCCAAACAGGTGTACTGCATGATACAATTAAGCAATTAACATCCTATCATGCTCTGGGGCATTTATAAAAATACTGAGCAGGCCCAGCTGACCTCGATTTTGGATCATGATAGCAAGAGGAGATGGTAAGAGGAGAGTTCAGTGGTGCAAAAACCATAGGCACTGGTCGACAGAGATGTGGAAAAAAGTGATGAGTCATCCTTCTCAACAAGTGGGCGACGCCAAGAGAACGGTACAGGCCTGACTGCTTGACCCCTACAGTGAGGGGGTCCGGAGGCTCTGTTATGCTGTGGGGGGCATTGTCCTGGTATGGTTTGGGTCCACTTGTCCCCTTAGAGGGAAGGGTCACTGCAAATCATTACAAAGTTATTCTGAGTGATCACCTTTATCCTATGGTGACATATTTCTATCCTGATGGCAATGTTCTTTTCCAGGATAACAATGCCCCCATCCACAGGGCACGAGGGGTCACTGGATGGTTTATGAAAATGATGTGAATCATATGCTATGGCCTTCACAGTCACCAGATTTCAACCCAATTGAACGGGAGATTTTAGACCATCGTATTAGACAGCACTCTCCACCATCATCATCAAAACACCAAAAGAGGGAATATCTTTTGGAAGAATTGTGTTCATCCCTCCAGTAGAGTTCAGAGACTCGTAGAATCTGTGCCAAGAGCATTGAAGCTGTTCTGGTGGATCGTGGTGCCCAACACCTTACTGAGACACTTTATGTTGGTTTTTCCTTTAATTTTATCCTTTAACACATATATATATATATATATATATATATAATCACACAATGCCTTACAAATATATTCAGACCCCTGACCAATTCTCTCATATTACTGAATTTAAAATGATACATTCATTTTTTGTTGTGTTTGAAATGCTCTAACAAGAATGTGACTTGTGAGAGAAGACACAGAAAGGCCAACAATCAAAGGTTTTGTATTCAGACAAAGATAGAGCTTTTTGGCCAAAACTCAAAACGCTATGTGTGATGCAAACCTAACACTGCCCATGCCTCAAGACACACCATCCCTACAGTGAAGTGTGGTGGTGGCAGCATCATGATGTGGGGATGCTTCTCAACAGTGGGGAATGGGCATCTTGTTAAAATTGAAGAAAGAAAGGATGGAGCAAAATACAGGGAAATACTGAAAGAGAACCTGTTGCAGTCCACTAAAAAACTGAAACTTGGGAGAGGAAATTCACCTTTCAGCAGGACAATGATCCCCAGCATAAGGCCAAAGCAACATTGGAGTGACTCCAGAACAAAAAGGTGAATGCAGCGTGTAAAGTGTAAATCTGATATCAACTTTTGAGGGGACAATTACATGAACTTTTCTCAAGAGCAATTCCTGAGGGGGACACCAAAAGTAGTGCTGTAACAAATAGCCTACGTTATAATAATTTAAATGTATTTATTATTGTTCCTCAATATACTACTGGATAATTGATAGGTAGTTAACTGAAGGGTTGTCCTAATCTGTTCAAATGTTTAAATCATTATAATACTACTAGTAGTAATATGTAATAGCAGTGTTCCTTATCAGTCTGGTATGTATGCAGGTATTTGTATTTACAACCAGCAATACCAAGAAAGGCCAATAGGTGGCAATGGTACTGTACACTGTGTATGGGAGCAGTTTTTGTAAATACAATGAGCATGGTGCGATCTCATGTAAAAGAATCTCCATTGAGAACCATCACAAAGTTGGTCTCAGTATTGAATTGACCTTTTTATTTTACTTTTTATGATACATTTATGTAGTCTTTAAATATGTGCCACTGGCTTGAGTCTACTACAACAGCTTTACAAGAACAAAGAGCTCAAAATAAGTACAGTTCTAAAACCGAAAGAACTACTTCAATGAATAACCCAAATAAATCAACCAAAATATCCTTCAAAAAAACGTATTTATCGTTCAGTCAGTGTCTCAACTCTTCAAACAACAGATATGGACAAGTATGTCACACAAAGTATGCAATTTTAAATAAAATAACAATAAATAATTAGTAATTGTACTGTCATGTACTAAAAACTGAAAACTACTAAACAAAAGAATAAGTATCATACTACACACTGTAGTTAGCTAGCAAACGTCAGCTAACCGCTAGCTAACATAAAGAGTGACCTGTAATTCAGTGCAGCAAAAATGAAGACTGGTGATGGTTATCAATGTGTTTCATTGTATTGTTTGGTAGAAGTAAAGCAATGTCTAACATATCCTTTGTTTGATCTACTTACTGGAGGTCAGCGACCAACAACAGACTCTGTCAGATTCCCACACATGCACTGTATCTGCATCATGTGCCACAGCTGAGGGTGGGAGGCAGTGGATCAAACCATTGTGAGGCAAAGGGCAGGGGGTCGCAATCTTTAAACTTAAAAATACGCAATTAAGTGTATAATCAGCACAAGTGCTTTCCTTGCATATTATTAATATTATTTAAACTACATAGTTGTGTTTACAATGATATATTGGGGGTACAAATCATATTTTTCCCAGGATGGGGGGGACGTGTGTCCCCCCATCCCCACCTGGGAAATCCGCCTATGGGTGAATGTCCTACAGTGGCCAAGTCAAAGTCCTGATTTCAATCTTATTGAGAATCTGTGGCACTATTTCAACATTGCAGTCCACTAGCATTGTCCAACCAACTGAACTACCTGGAGGAAATTTGCCAAGAAGAATGGGCTGAAATCACTCTGACACTGTGCAAACCTGGTACCAAAAAGACTTATTGATGCTGTTATTGCAGCGAAAAGGTGGCTCCACCAAATATTAATATGTAGGGGTTGAATATTTATGCAAGCAATATATTTCAGTGTTTAATTGTTTAACCAATGTCACCTTACAATAATTGACTTAGAGCTTCAGTGTTTTAAAATAAAATATCAAACAGAATGACATTTCAATGTACCATTTGTAATTCACTAATATGAGAGAATTGGTCAGGGGTCTGTCACACATACACACACACACACACACACACACACACATTTGCATTTTTTTTTAAACCTTCAAACACTTACAAGACTTTATAACCTGATAATACATATAAATTATGGCCTAAAATAGGAGTCTCCTTCAATTACATGTAAAAAAATTCAATATAGGAAAATAAAAGAAAATGTAGTCTTAGAAAAAGGTGCAACTAGAGCAGGCTAGAATTAAAAACGCCCATACGCACCACAACTAGGTATTCCACTTTCAAAATCTGGCAGTTCTGGATTGAAAAGGAGGTGTTGAAAGGTATTCTGGGCAACTCTCCACTCCATGTTCCTGTTTTTCCAGAAAAGAAAGGCTCTCCTTCCACGCTGACAATTTTTCTAACATAGAACATTTCATTTCCTTCAGCATAGAAGGTCTGTTTTTGCTGAATGTATGCCTTTGGTCTTATGGTCCGGGTGGAGCCATTCTCTATTTCCGCAAAGATTCTTATTGATTCACCTGTTGGTTGGAAGCATAGACCAGTAAGGGTTCATTTACATGAACAAATGGTTAATGAAGGCTTTATTTCTGGGTTTCTCCAGGCATTCACTGGAGGTGATGCTGGTTTCTGATCAATTTTGTTATATGATAAAGTGAAGAAAACAGACTTGAGGTACACATTTGGGGTACAAGTGGAGCTTGATGTTATATAAAATGAAGACGCAAAGAAGCAGTATTCTTAACAGATTTCAGGGGTATTTAATTCAGGTAATAATGCACTGCTGCAATTGCAAGGGAAACCCTTCATAAAGATTGTTATCTGTGTCAGTGTGCTCTTCTGGATGCAATTTCTAGGCAAGCATTTTCATACAGTAGCTTCAGAACAACTGTCCGTTCAGGAGTAACAGATGCAGAACTGTTGTGTCGTTTTTACCGAGGGTGAAGGCCCTCCTTTCAATTCTGGCATTTAAGGCGATGGGACCCGAAGCACAGCACAGGCAACACACAGTCTTGTTTTTCGAAGCCATCTGTGGGGCCTGCAAAAACAGAACAGGTGAGAAATGTGTGATAGCTGTAGAAAGCAACATTACATACAGTATTTGTTTATGCTGATAAGACTGAACAAGAGAGATAACATTACTGGAGTGTGTTTTTAATGTTGTTAAGCGCATGTATTTCTTCACATGATGGCAGACTGCTGAGTTACAATTTGCTCCAGTACTGTAGTTTGATACAGTGACAAAATGTGCAAAGACAATACAATCATTGCAACACATAAGTAATTAACCTATAGGAAATTACATTTATTTGCAATGTTTCGAATGTGAAACTACAATATAGGAAAGTGATACCAGCAGTTCAGGACTTTGGATGTTAACAGGATTGATGACAGTGAACCCCTTAACAGATGTGTTGGGCAGATGCCATGGTCTGTGTAATTTGGCCTCAAGCTGGTAAACCATGTTGCCATGCTTCCCTACAAAGGATGGTGGTAATTCTCTATTTTAGAAAGAGGGGGGGATATATACATACGTTATTACCACACCTGCAACACATTTAGGAGTCAAGATTTTTTACAGATTTATTCTTGATGACCAAAATATCAATGTTACTTTAAAAAAAAAAAAGATTTTTAAATTTGTATTTGGAGAAAAAAAAAAAGTTTGGCCCGACCTCCAAAATTATTATTTGTAGATGTCTCTGTGTATATACATTGAAAATCATTAAGGACTTTCTTGCACTTAAGAGAAATCATATTTCCAGTTGCACAGTATATGTCCTGACACCACAATGCAATTCAAAACACTAAAATGCACAGTGTGAGAGCAAACAAACTTCAGTAATGTAGCTCTTCCTGTATTTCTTGTTCTTCTTCTTCTTCTTCTTCTTCCAGAGAGGCATGAGAAATGTGCATTATGACACGTCTTTAATTTAATTCAGTTTCTTACTTACATCATGGGAATTTGAAAAGTGAATGAGTACACGTGGGTTCCTGGCTGTAGGTTATTTTGTTCTGGGGGAGGGAGTAAATCGATAAATAACATTTAACATTTTAATTAAAACAAACAAACACAAGTATTAGACTTGTACATGTAAAGCACCTGTGAGCTCGTATTGCTGTGTGTTTGAAAACATGCGCATCAGAGTGGCAACGTGTCAATTCTCAGACTGGCCTGATCATCTGTGCTACGTGATGCTCAGGTGGAGGGATTTTCAGATGAAATAAAAATGGATAACAGAAATGACCTTCATGGTTGTAACCAGAGATACTGCAACGCATGTTTACAAAAGATCAGGTAACATATCCAATTTATATTGCTAATAAACCATGATCCGGTTTTGAGTGGTTTAAATATATTCCCTCGAAGTTAACCACAATATTATGGGGCGCCAAATGTAAAACACCACACACTTTTTATAAAAACAAAGGTACCAATTTAACATTGACTGCGAGCAAAATCTGTGAAAAAAGACACTCGGAAAAAATGCGCTGTTTTACATGTGGCGGCCCATACAATATACACATTTAAAACTCTTCAGCTAGGAAATACAGATATAATGTGTAATGTCTTACCAGAGTTTTGTTTTATGATTATATTTTCCAGTTTGATGTACCTTTCTTTTGCTTTATAAAAAGCTGTATGTCTGCCATATCTTTCAGTCCAGTGAACCGAAGCTTTTCCTTTCGCACTAACTGTGAGATACTCCACCTTGATCTCCTTTGAAACGTCAAAAGTCACTCGTCCTGATATAACATCTCCTCTGGAAAACGTATTGCTCTCGTTCAGAGCATCGTAGCTGATTGACAGATTGGTCACCGTTCCCTTGAACATCTTGAGGATAAATCATATAAACACTGTAATGCTGCTACAAGTTAAAAAGAGTTCCTTGCGTGTAATAGCCTAGTGAGTAAATAAGTATAAAGTATAAAAACACCTCACATGTCTGTTATCAAACTACTTTCAACTTGCGTTCTAAGAAAATGTGATCAAACAAAACTTCTCAGATACAACTTCCTTGTTTTGAGCCACAACCCACTTCTGGAAGAATACAAAAATGAGTGGTTGCATAATTGCTAAGGGGATTATTGTAATCATGATCTCCAAGGAATAAGTCCCCTCCCGCTGAACACCGGATCGGTTACATCCAGCGTAACTGGCACCTAGAAGCGGGGCGACACACTGATTGTATGAACAGAGCAGCTCTGTACACTGCGGGGCGACACACTGATTGTATGAGCAGAGCAGCTCTGTACACTGCGGGGCGACACACTGATTGTATGAACAGAGCAGCTCTGTACACTGCGGGGCGACACACTGATTGTATGAACAGAGCAGCTCTGTACACTGCGGGGCGACACACTGATTGTATGAGCAGAGCAACTCTGTGCAGTGCGGGGCGACACACTGATTGTATGAACAGAGCAGCTCTGTGCAGTGCGGGGCGACACACTGATTGTATGAACAGAGCAGCTCTGTGCAGTGCGGGGCGACACACTGATTGTATGAACAGAGCAGCTCTGTGCAGTGCGGGGCGACACACTGATTGTATGAACAGAGCAGCTCTGTGCAGTGCGGGGCGACACACTGATGGTATGAGCAGAGCAGCTCTGTACACTGCGGGGCGACACACTGATTGTATGAACAGAGCAGCTCTGTACACTGCGGGGCGACACACTGATTGTATGAAACTACAAGGCAATCAATAAGCCTTATTCATTTCTATAACTATATTTTTAATTGTCAGTTTTGAACACGTTTTACATAGTTATGTGAATGTTCCCTTCTGTCCTGTAGCCATTAAGTTACATTTGTGGCTAATTCAGTGTCTCAGGCTCTTACAAATACAAACACACAACTCGTTTCTGTGGCATCGCACACCCTATGCCTGAATGTAAAGAAACCGGCTCACTGAAGAAAAATACTATGCGAAGAAAATGAACACTTCTGACAAATTAGTTACAAATTGAAATACATTCGCTACATAATTAATTACCCAACTGGCTGTATATTGTTATTTACATTCATTTTAAATCATACACAGAAAATAAAAAGCCTATCATTTGATATTTTAAAACTGAAATTCAGAAAACAACCACAGTCAGACATACAACCCTGTAATTGATACAATTAAATTTTCGACTTTTCAGTAAATTTAAACAGTACATTTAAACATGTCCACTGCCGAAAGCGCCTACAATGGGCACGTGAACATCAGAACTGGACCACAGAGCAATGGAAGAAGGTGGCCTGGTCTGATGAATCACGAGTTCAAGGTGTTGACTTGGCCTCCAAATTCCCCAGATCTCAATCCAATCGAGCATCTGTGGGATGTGCTGGACAAACAAGTCCGATCCATGGAGGCCCCACCTCGCAACTTACAGGACTTAAAGGATCTGCTGCTAACGTCTTGGTGCCAGATAACACAGCACACCTTCAGAGGTCTAGTGGAGTCCTTGCCTCGATGGGTCAGGGCTGTTTTGGTGGCAAAAGGGGGACCTATACAATATTAGGCAGGTGGTCATAATGTTATGGCTGATCGGTGTATGTCTCCCCCCTGACCATACTGGTGTCCGACCATGTCAACCATATGCCGACGTCGGGCCAACGTCATGTGCGATCTGGGTTTCTTTTTTGAGCGATGCGTTTACAAAAATAACAAATGTGTATGACTTGTATGTATCATGGTGCTGATTAACATTGACATTACGTTAGGTAGACTATCTTAGATATTTTCCATTATTATTTATCTGCGGGATAATTAAACTCGCAGTTCCGTTATTAAAAGTGCATGTTTGTCCTGTGTGTAGCAGAGTATGTAGCATATCAGTATGACATATAGCCTACAGTTGTATTCTACATAGAAGAACATAAGAACATAAGAAAGTTTATGAACGAGAGGAGGCCATTCGACCCATCGTGCTCGTTTGGTGTCCATTAATAACTAAGTGATCCAAGGATCCTATCCAGTCTATTTTTGAATGTCCCGAGTTCAACCACATCGCTGGGGAGTTTGTTCCAGATTGTAACAACTCTCTGTATGAAGAAGTGTCTCCTGTTTTCTGTCTTGAATGCCTTGACGCCCATTTTTGATTTGTGTCCCCGGGTCCGTGTGTCACTGCAGATCGGGAAAAGCTCCTCTGGTTTGATGTGGGTGATGCCTTTCATGATTTTGAAGACTTGAATCAAGTCCCCACGTAGTCTCCTCTGTTCCAGGGTGAAAAGGTTCAGTTCCTCAGTCTCTCAGTAGGACATTCCCTTCAAACCTGGAATAAGTCTGGTTGCTCTCCTCTGAACTGCCTCTAGAGCAGCGATATCTTTCTTGAAGTGTGGATCCCAGAACTGTACACAGTATTCCAGATGAGCTCTAACTAGTGCATTGTCTGAACATTATGCCTTTGTTTTAAATTCTACACTTTTGACAATATACCCTAACATTTTGTTTGCCTTTTTTATTTATTTTTTCATGTAGCTAAATGATTGTAACTATCTTGGCAAAACTTTTTCTTAAGAACAACTAATACATTCATGTAGTATTATGGATACACCAACAACACTCTGGGATCCATAATTTATGCAAACTGTTTTTCAAATTCAGTGTTATAATTTTTTTTTTCCTGTATAACCTCCACATAAGCTTAATTGGATACACTGAGCAAACTTAATATATTTAACAGTAGGCTACTAGTATCTTAACTATAGCTTCTAAATAACGCTACTCTTCAGTGATTCAACATGTCACGGTCACCTAAAACAAAAAGTCGACATTAAAGTAGTTAAAAAAAGTTGCCAATTTCCTGTCAAAGTACTCATACAACTCTTGTGCTGAGGCCAATGAGAAACACAGAGAACTGCCAACAGAAGTGTGAGCTTTGTTTTCTCATGTTGAAGCTCGTCAGGTGGCTGTTAATTGTCCCCATTTCCTCAGCCGAAGCAGAGAAGTTTTAATGCCCTGAGAAGGCTCAAGACATAGCTGAGATCAACTGAGATCCCAGACCCAAATCAACAGTGCTGTGGTTTGTCCCCAGCTAACACACGTTGCCACGAAGTTGAGCGGCGGGGTTGTCTCAGCAAACAAACAACAATGTCCCCCCCAATGTTGGAGACAAACCTATGCCCATGGCTGCAGTCATAACTAATTGTATAACATTCAGAAGTTTCAAACATCAAAGTAGTATGTAAAAAGGATGCCCACTTTCTCCATCAATTTTTGCCCTATTCATTGAACCACTTGCTCTTGCAATCAGATAGAACAGTAATATTATAGGAATTCAAACACTTAACACAACATCTCAACCAAGCAACCAGAGCTCTGTCATCTCAGTTTAATACCTATATGACAGTCCATAGAAGAATAACTGAAATGCTGGATGAATCCTCCCTTTCCCTTATTGGATTTATAACTACCATTAAAATGACCATCCATGAATTTATCGGTTTCAAATGACCCAGTACAGCCAACATCAAACTGGTTTTCCAATTTAGATTCCATCATTACAAAATTCTACTGGAAAAATAAATCTCCCCATGTCAAATTGGTAACATTACAAAAAAACATATCAGGTGGAGCACCAATGTTTTATATTACCATCTAGCAACACAACTACAGTTCATTATTAAATTGATCAACCACGACCACCATCACAATTCATGGATAGACATTGAACAATCAGAATGACATTTTTATTGGTGACCTCCCATTTACAACCAAATCCATTAAAGGTGGGTTATCAACATTTTTGACTTTTTTCAGAATGTACTGCTGCTGTACAGCTGGTAGGTCAAAACAACTATCTGTGTAGTTTTTATGCGGAAATTTGTACGCTAAGTGTATAAAAAACACATCTGAAGTTGACCCCTATGTGAAAAGTCCAGCTCACTCGAAGCTGCGACTAATTTATGCGTGACATCACACCAGGTATTGTTCCCCATCTCTCTATTTTGCTGCATTAGTGATTACAAAACCCGTTTCCAAAACATAATAACGCACCCTGGGAAGAGATACCATGGTAAATAGGTGTATAATATATGGTTGCATCCAGGTACATAACACCAGTTTATCTACGTTATTAAGGCCCTAAAAAACTTACAGTGAAGAAACAAGAGACTGCCTATTTTGTACAGAGTAACGAGCACCTCTCTCTGTGACGTTCGACTCTGTAGGGCTGCCATCCGACCACGCAATCCCGGGACATTTTGAGACAGGACAGGGTTCAAAATTAGACGCAAAAGTTAAATAAATGAACGTGTTCATTATCCATACACTCTTAGAAAAGCGGGTTCTTTGCAAGATTCTATGGTTTCATATAGAACCGGTTTCATTCAAGTGAAGCATAGGTTCTTTATGGAACAAACAGATCTTATGGAACCCTTTCCATAAACCCAGCAACATAGGGTACCACCTCAACCAATCAGCTGCCAGGGCACCCTAAACAGCTCAAGACAGATGTTCAGGGTTGCCAGTTTCGCTTATAAACCACAGAATTGGACTTGTCCAACCACACAGTCGCTTATGATTTAGCTTTGCCGCTTGTTGGTATATTTTCAGCTTGGTTGATTGGTGAAAATGAGCAAATGTGTCACAATACATTTCCATATTAAATGTTCTTGCATCTTGAATGGTGTACAAATATTCTACTTAAAATGCATGATTCTGATTGGACATTGTATAGGCTACATTAGTTGCTCTGCAATACCATTGATTGACCTTAATAACAGCAAACCAGTATGCCCCACTATTTCATATTGTGAATTTTGAACTAATCTGCTCACATAACTGGAAAGTTAGTGGTCTGTGATCCCATTCTGGTATGTATAAAATTACCTTTCTGTGGGCGTGTACATACACACAGGCTAGAGACACCTCTGTGCTTTGCTGAAGTTTGTTTAAAAATACATATTATAGGTAACTAGCTAACTACAGATGTGGCTTGCACAGTTTAAGTATTTGAGATTCTTTTGACTGCATAGGTCCAATCATAAAATAAAAAGCGTTAATTCAGAAGATATGCTAAGCTCTCTTACGATTGAAATGTTGACTATTTGAAAACCTTGAGGCATGCATAAATAAATACCTTTTTCACTCAGGAGCTGTGGTGAGTGTGTGTGGGTTCTTTTTTTTTTTTTTCCATAAATAACAATTACAAATAATTCACTGTACTGATATACATGAACAGAGGGATATAAACACATTTAAAGTATATTAAATCAAACCCAGCTGCAGAGTGGAATGACACTCCAGTGTGATCAATTAATGTGCTGTGAATATATTTTGGTCCAAACCTTCCTTAGATGGGCTTTCAGTGCTTTCAAATTATATTTTTAGTCTCATTAAACAACATTGGCACCTGTGGCCTGTGTGTCACTCCTCTCCTGACTACAGATGGGCCGTCTAGGTTGAGAAGTGTCCCTGCCCCACCTTTAATCTCCCAGTGAGGTCTGGATAGAAAACCCTCTAGAACTCCACCACCAATATAATTTTCAATCAAATATTTAATTGATTCCACCCCTTCTTTTCCAAATAGGCCCGTCCCTGTGCCCTCACTGTCAGTACAGTGCCAAGTCCAGGAGGCCCTAGGAGAGCAGACATTGGTCCACCCTCCCTGAAGGCAAAACAGGGTCAAAGAGCCTGTAGAGAGTCGCTCCTTGCCCTCTGTCTCTTGAGAGCGGTGAAACAGGATCAGGCTGCCGTGTCCATTCCCCTCTCATTGCTGCCAACACTCTCAACACTCGTAGGGGATGCTGAAAGCCCCTCTGCCTCTGGCCTTTTGTAGCCTGGAATTCCTCGGGTTGGTCATTCCTGCATACTGGGCTTGGAGAAACAGAATTCCTATAATATGGCTTTAGGCGAATAAAATGTCCCTCTAGTCTGTGCCTCGCCCCTAACAGGCGGTTATAACTCATCGGACAAACGTTTGGTCAGAGTGTGAGGGCCCAGGTAGTGTCTCTGCAAACTTGGCACACCTAAGACTACTACCTGGAGAAATCCAATTAAAAAAATGTTTACTCAATAGGGAGATATGAGCTCCAGTATCAATAAGAAACCAAATATCTGCCCTCCCCTACACTCAGAGCAGGACAAACTAATTCAGGACAAATAACTCTGCTTTATACAACTCCACAATTCTACTACCGGCGACTGTTCCCTATCCACTCCCCTTCCCCTGAACCTCCCTTCTCCCTTCACTCGCCTTATATCCCCTCACCAATTTTCGTAATTGATTAATGAGGTAATTATCAACTCACCTAGCACCAGGCAGTACATACGGGAGACTCCTCACTACCGGTCACTCGAACACCATTTTCACATCCCACCTGCAAATGGGACATGGTGTTTTCCTGGAGGAGAAAAATGAAAACAAAAGAAACAGGATTCAGATTGCATTAGAATTAACTTCAGAGCGTCTCAGTGAAACTCCAATGACTAGATGGCATTCAAATAGATTGGCTGAATTAAACGATTGATAATGGAACCGATGTGTTCTTCACATGCACCAATGATCACTGTCAATATTGATCATTACTAATGGTGGTTGATGAGAGAAATTTTAAATAAATGATCTACTTATCAGAAACCAAATAAAATGCAAAACACACATGTAGTCAATGATACAATGACAGTTGTTGGCTCCTGCATCACTCTGTAGCCGAAGACATGGACAGAACTAGGAGTGGAGTGAGGGCTCACCTGTAGCCAGCGATCAACACATTGCCTGTGGTAGTCATGCAGACAGGGCAGCGTCCGCAGCTCCTCACCCTCTGTGTATTCTGTCAGGCAGATCTGACATCTAAAACACAGAACAACAGTCAGGGGACCAAAACCTGATTATTTACTTATAACACATACTCGGAATAAGTGTGCATATAGAACATGCTCAATAGGCTGCAGGAGGCCAACTCACACCATCTTCCCTCTGCAGTGCGCTGGATCAAAGGCCTTGGTGGGAAGGCAATCAATCTGCGTCTTCGTGAGCATGGGAGAGCGTGCCTGAGAGAGTGAAAGAGAGCGAGAGGCCGCAGAGAGGGATAAGGGTTAACTGTGGTCAGCATGAATATGAAGCATACAGATTGTTCAGCAGTTGGTTGGAAAATCAACATCTCCTTCTTTCTTGTTTGGTTTTCTCATATTGTAAGGTAACATGTTGGCTTGGGGTGAAAACGAAATATGTAGTCAAATGATTTAAGAAGGTGAACAGCGCAACGCTCTAAGGTGAGACATGGGCAGTTTAAGCAAACACACACAAACATGGCAGCCGTGTACAGAGAGAATTCCTCGTGCCATTACCTCAGTGTGGAAACCCTGCTCTTCAAAGGCACGGATCAGATCTCCAGGTCGGCCTGGGCAGAAGGAAGAGCACAAAGCCTGGTTTAAAGCACTTCATATCATGGATTTTGCTGCAGTAATATTAACCAAACAGTCAAAAGTAGGACACGCATATCTATATCGAAGTAAGTATCAATAAATGACAGGTCTAATAGCAAATACAATCTCAAATTACCCATAAGACAAGGATAAACTATAAATAACACTGGAGCTGACGTGGAACCACAGCACATGACAAATGTCCTCTCAATCACATTGAACTTCATCTAACAGATCACTTATATGTATTGAGGTGCATTTGGCATTCCTCACCAAAGGGCATGAGGAAGCGCTCCAGGATGCCCAGCTCCTGTCCACTGCCTTCCCCAGCCATGGCTCCCTATGAAGGAGGACGAGGAGGTAGCAGAGCTAGAGGGGCCGGCCGCCGGCACAGAGGTCATGGAAACCATCCCGTCAGGTTGCTGTCGATGCACCTCTCCGTCAGCCTGTGTGAAACAATACATAGATCAGCAAACGCTGCAGCATGCAACTGAATTGTTTTATCTTCTGCATCAGCCCATTTTTAGCTGCAATTCTTTTCCTTATTTTTCCTCAGTGGGGTTTTGATCGAGTGGCAGATTGGGGAGACTGCAGTGCCGTGAATTGCTCAGCCGGTCCCCGATGACAGGGACACTGACACACCCTGTGCAGCGGCCACAAGTATCGCAGCACCACTGCCAGCAGCGCCACTGACCTGGAGATGCTCTCCCTCCGCCACAAACAGCACATCATTGCCGTCAATGAGGACAGTCTCCTCCACCTGTCCTTTGCTGCTTCCCTGGAGGACGTCACCCTCAGCTACAAACAACAGCAGAATAAGACATCACTGTTGAACTGGTTCTACCAAGACCAATCATTAGCAGAAACCAGACATTAAATGCACAGGTGGAACAGAAACCTCTAGGACCAGGACTGGGGATGCTGCTCTAAAACATCCATCTGACTCAGACACATTCAAGGCGGACACCACTGGACACCTGTTGAGAAACCATTCCTTACCAAAGGGCAAGAGGTAGTGCTCCAGGATGGCCAGCTCCTGTCCACAGCCATCCTGAGCCATGGATCCCCATGAAGGGGCTGTGGAGGAGGGGAAGGAGGAGGAAGAGGAAGAGGAGGAAGAGGCATAGGAGGTAGTCCCCACAGCAGCTGAGGTGGAGGGGCTGGCAGCCAGCGCAGAGCTGCTCGCCCCACTGTCCTCCTGCATGCCGTCTTGCACTTCTGCTTCTGTTTAAAGAGAAGGAGACAAATGTAAATGCACAAATTGAAAGTGTCCCATTAAAGCAGTAACATTTATATGTTTTTTTTTTTTTTTTTAACCCCCCAGCTTTGGGGTTTCATGTTGTTTTAACAGGAGGCTATAGCAGATATAGCAGAAATTCCACAAAAACACTTACATTCGCACGTTCTTCCTCATGCATCTCTCCATTGTGCCGCCTTTTGCGCCTGCTTGAGGACGCAGGGCTGCAAATAATAATTTAAAAGGCAGTAATTAGGCTGTCCTGTGACAAAAATTTTGCTCATATCTTCCCCTTTAGCGCACACAGAATCAACAGGGATTGTGACAGCAGAAGAGAAATAAGACTCCCATTGCACTGCAGTTTGAGACAGAGCACATTTTACAGGCTGTATATCAGCTAATATGAGGCGCTAGGCATATTGGTGCCTGTTACCTAATTAGAAGTACATATGTCTTGTTATATGTTGCTTTCCTGCTTCCAGGATGCCCAGCTCCTGTCCACTGCCTTCCCCAGCCATGGCTCCCCATGAAGGGGCCACATGTACTGGGGGGAGGACGAGGAGATGGCAGAGCTAGAGGGGTTGGCCGCCGGCGTGGAAACCATCCCGTCAGGTTGCCGTCGCTGCTTCTCTCCGTCAGCCTGTGTGAAACAATACACAGATCAGCAAACGCCACAGCAAGAAACTGAATTGTTTTATCTTCTGCATCAGCCCATTTTTAGGTAAAACATCTCCGAGTAGAAGCCAGTTCACATATTTGACACAGACACACAATGACACAAGAAGGCTGCTCGTCCATGTTTGTACTGTATGATATAGGAGGCTATAGCAGATTGAGAAATTCCTACAAAACACTTACATTCGCACATTGCACATCTCTCCATTATACCACCTTTTGCACTTGCTTGAGGAACAAAGGCAACAAATAATTCAGTAATAACAATACTAACAAATAATAAGACCGATTTGTGTGGGAGCGGGGAATGCGATTTTATTTGATTGTGGCTTATTCTCTTGGCTATGTCAATGGCTCCCTGTACTACCTATGCAGATTTTTAAGGCTAGCTGAATCTCCTGTATGTCGGATGGAATGCGATTTGTAAGCTTCGGATGACCGACGTCCGTGAGACTTAAACGAGTGATCTGATGTGTGTCGCGGAAGAAGATGGGTATTTGATTAGACGAACGAGCGTTGAGTTATAATGCGTCCGATTTATCATTGAACGGAGTGTCCATAGGTGTGACTCCTGGAGTAACAGAGTTGCGTGACAGGGCAAGAGTTCATGGGAATGAGGTGAGTTGGTTTGAAATAATTTCTGATAGGTAGTTTTGGGTGTTTACAGGCAAGATTGTTATTCTGTAAGGTGAGGAAGGAAGCCTGGAAGATGAAGGCGGAAGAAGGGGTTGAAATGCGATTGAGCACTAAAAGGGGAGACTCTCAGGAACAGAGAGGCTTCAAGGAAACAGACTGGTATTTAATGGAGTAAAGCACAATGCTGTGGAGTGGATGGTGATGAATCTCAATTGCGAGATGAAGCATAGCAGACTGATTAAAGTGTCCATTTATGGAAGTGTGAGGTGGCCACAGTGATGATTTGTGATACTTGCCAATTGTGCTGGTTAATGTTTTTGAGTTGGAAGCCCAAAAAAACGACATGGTAAAGAGCGCAAGGGGCATCACGGAGTGTGAGGGAGAGAAGAACAAGAGAGCAGTTCAGGGGAACCTGGGTCAGGGCAGCAAGCATGGACCCAGCCAGCGCAGGATGCAATGGAGGGCAGAAGGAGGTACGAGACTAAACTGAGCCAGGCTTGGGAAGCGGTAGAGATCTGCATCTCAGAGGATGGGCAAGGAGGAGAAGGAGGGCAGCATGAAAACAAGTCTCATAATGCGCGATCACATAGTCAAGACGACCAGAGCAGACATTATGTTCCTCGAGCATCTGCGAGGAGGGGGCTGCGGGGGACGTTGGAGAACCAAGGAAGCCAAACGGTGCTGCCGCCAGGAGGAGAGAGAAAGGGCCAACGGGGCAGAGGGTCGTGGCTGAGGGCCACGGGCGAAAAAGTGCTGCACTTGATGAGGGCCACACGAGGGCCACTGGCAGGGGATAAAAATAACTTTTTGGCCACTAACCACTGTGTCTGGTAGAAGGGGAGAAAAACAAAAACAAATAAAAACACCTTACCAGCCACTTGGTATTTTTACCAGCCAAAGACAAACATCACCAGAAATGCATGGGGGTGCATAAATGTGTGGTGAACATGTTAAAACCTGACATTTATTCAGGTAATTAATCACCATAACAAAAGCTAATTGCACACCTGTATAGATGATACAAGTGTGTATGAGGGAAAAGGATCTGGATAGAAAAAACTTGCTCCCACATTTTCTACTTGCAAGTGTTATAAGGTCTTTGATCAAAACATTGCATTCTATTGAATTATAACACTTGCTAGTATCTTTTTTCAAATTAATCAATCACATATGCAATAACATGGCAGCTAATGGGGATCTCAATGAACACACTAAACTAACACATGAGAAGGGGTGTTATATGGTGACATTATTGCTCTTCATACTCCTATTCCTCTTAATTGCTACTCCCTTCTCTGGGTTTCTGCACGTCATTAAAAGGATATCATTGGATTGGCTAGATATTCATAGAGTCACGGTCTGTGGTTGGTAAAAAATATATAATCTCTAGGAATGATAACAGTAACATCCTTTCCATTGGTCAATACCATGCACGCCAGCAAACAAACTGCAGGCTTCTCTTCAGAAGAATCTCCGCTATGCAGCAAAACATGCATGTCTCTATCGCAGATCATTTCCCCATAAATTAATACTTTGTAATTGATGAATACTTATCTAACACAACAACTTTGTTAAACAAATATTTATTTAAAAATACATTATTAGAAGACGTATGGAAATGGCATAATAACAGCAGACCTGCGAACTCTCACGCATCTCGTGTCAGACTCTTGTATTATTGTCCCGACATTATCACGACTTTTGTATTGTCACAATTTCAAATTAACTATAAAGGTTGTCACTGTTTGTTTTATAAAGGAATATTTTGCAAATACAGCTGTAATTGACCGGCCAATGAGTTTCCTTTTTCAATTCTTATACATTTTCATTCAATTGCCAGTTTAGCAATGTGAGCTGCAATGAAAATGCCTTACATTAGCGTCCTTGTGGCAATGTTTTCCGGTCACAACAGCGAAATACACAATGTAGAAGAGCTATCTAGCTAGCTAATTTATACAGTCTACTTGAGTAAACGACTGGCTTTTCCTGTCCACACCAAACTCGCACTGCCGCTCTGCGCTCGGAAACAACTGTGCGTTCGAGTTCCAGCGAATACACAATAAATAGCAATAGCTGCTGTGTGTGTATTCATGCGTTTGTTGCTCCTCTTTCCTTTTCTGTCATATTGTAATCCTGAAACACTTTGACCCAGGTAATTAAAAAGTCAGGAATTATGACTATGAAAAGTAATTAAAAGTCATTATTCTGCTTCATTGCTCTCCATGAAATATGTCCTCCTCGACCGAAGACTGTCCAGATGCCATATATTTAAAGGGGGGAAAAATATATTGTGGTTTGCCAAATCAAATAACACGCCAACACTACGTCAACAAATTAATTTGTATTTTGAAACATATCGACAAATACTCTTATCAGAAACTAAAAGTTGAGTTCCCGTACACTTGTTGGCTACCCGCCGAAGTGGCTGGTAAAATGGACAGATTTATCCGCCACTGGCTAAATCTACCCGCATTTGGCGGGTATTAATTTTATTCCCTGGCCGCACGAGGGCTGTGTGATGATGGCAGGCGGAAGAGAGAGAGGGCCACATAGGGCCAACCGGGCAGAGGGTCGTGGCTATGAGGTCATGTGTGATGGCGTGGGGAAGACAGGGCTGCGTGAGGGTTCCGGTGGGTGGGCAAGGAGGAAAAGGACGGAGGACGGTGCTGGGCCAGCGGCAGTGGAGGGGGAAGGGGAGGGCGATGGAAGGCATCCAGGTGGCGGGGGTGGGGCGCAGGCGCGGCGTCATGATCCCGTCCCCTGGAGGCGAGGAAGTAGAAGCCGGAGCGGGACAGCGGAGGTCTGAGGGCAGGAGGCTGCCGGGAGTGGGCGGCGCGCTGGAATGACGCGCTGGAGGCGTGCGTTGATGACGGGGTATTTATGCGCTTTGACCGGAAGTGAGTGTGATGGCATCGGAGTTGTTCACTTCCGAAATGAATGTATAAATTCCACTAATGAAATGATTAAAAGGACAGTAATTCATCAGGCTGTCCTGACAAACGTCTTCCCCTTTAGCGCACAAACAACCAGCAGGGATTCTATGCACTAAAAAAGCTTGTGGAAATAACTTTCCATAAAGTTGACCTGGTTGCCTTACAAATCGGAGTTCTGATAACTCTTTACATTAGTTGAGAAAACAAAATGAACAAAATTAAATGAGAAGGCTGAACAATGAAATACAACACAGAAAAAAAATGTAACATCCAATATATAATGTATTTTAAGTTGAACAGCATCTCGTTACATATAGTGATTGAGAGTATTTGAGAAGCAAGTGATCCAACTTCATCTCTCAGGGCACATTTTTAATCAAACGAGCTAATGGCTTGATTTAATTCAAGATTTATTAGAAAAAGGCATCCAACCAAGCGTTTTGATTATTTTCTCTAACCCCATTAAATACAGGCAACTTTTACAAACACTTACATAGTTACTTTAGGAAAAACTGGAAATAAACTGCACATCAATCACGAAAGAATAGATATACACTTAGTAACCAAAAATATCTGCAGAAAGACATATAGTGAGGGGGAAAAAGTATTTGATCCCCTGCTGATTTTGTACGTTTGCCCACTGACAAAGAAATGATCAGTCTATAATTTTAATGGTAGGTGTATTTTAACAGTGAGAGACAGAATAACAACAACAAAAAATCCAGAAAAACGCATTTCAAAAAAGTTATACATTGATTTGAATGTTAATGAGGGAAATAAATATTTGATCCCCTATCAATCAACAAAATTTCTGGCTCCCAGGTGTCTTTTATACAGGTAACGAGCTGAGATTAGGAGCACTCTGGAAGGCTGGAATGGGCTACAAGACCATCGCCAAGCAGCTTGGTGAGAAGGTGACAACAGTTGGTGCGATTATTGGAAGAATGGAAATGGAAGAAACATAAAATAACTGTCAGTCTCCCTCGGTCTGGGGCTCCATGCAAGATCTTACCTCGTGGAGGTTCAATGATCATGAGAACGGTGAGGAATCAGCCCAGAACTATACAGGAGGATCTTGTTAATGATCTCAAGGCAGCTGGGACCATAGTCACCAAGAAAACAATTGGTAACACACTACAACATGAAGGACTGAAATCCTGCAGCGCCCGCAAGGTCCCCCTGCTCAAGAAAGCACATGTACAGGCCCGTCTGAAGTTTGCCAATGAACATCTGAATGATTCAGAGGAGAACTGGGTGAAAGTGTTGTGGTCAGATGAGACCAAAATCGAGCTCTTTGGAATCAACTCAACTCGCCGTGTTTGGAGGAGGAGGAATGACCCCAAGAACACCATCCCCACTGTCAAACATGGAGGTGGAAACATTATGCTTTGGGGGTGTTTTTCTGCTAAGGGGACAGGACAACTGCACTGCATCAAAGGGACAATGGACAGGGCCATGTACCGTCAAATCTTGGGTGAGAACCTCCTTCCCTCAGCCAGGGCATTGAAAATGGATGGGTATTCCAGCATGACAATGACACAAAACACACAGCCAAGGCAACAAAGGAGTGGCTCAAGAAGAAGCACATTAAGGTCCTGGAGTGGCCTAGCCAGTCTCCAGACCTTAATCCCATAGAAAATCTGTGGAGGGAGCTGAAGGTTCGAGTTGCCAAACGTCAGTCTCGAAACCTTAATGACTTGGAGAGGATCTGCAAAGAGGAGTGGGACAAAATCCCTCCTGAGATGTGTGCAAACCTGGTGGCCAACTACAAGAAACGTCTGACCTCTGTGATTGCCAACAAGGGTTTTGCCACCAAGTACTAAGTCGAAGGGGTCAAATACTTATTTCACTCATTAACATGCAAATCAATGTATAACTTTTTTGAAATGCGTTTTTCTGGATTTTGTTGTTGTTATTCTGTCTCTCACTGTTAAAATACACCTACCATTAAAATTATAGACTGATCATTTCTTTGTCAGTGGGCAAACGTACAAAATCAGCTGGGGATCAAATACTTTTTCCCCATCACTGTACGTGCACGATTTTAATCCGCTCGCCTTTTCTCACCAGCCTAGAAAAACCTCCTCTCCCGCCCAAATTATGTTTTGCGCTTCGTTCACAGTCGCACAATTTCCTTTACCCGTGTAGAAACCAAACAAAAATACAAACCAACAAACAGAAAATACACAGACAGACCGGGATCATGTCTAATTTAAATTTAAACCAGTGCCCCCCTCAACCAGCACCGCAGACAAAGCACCCTCAGCACCCCCCCATATTTTATTTGTTAAATATCTGCAATACGAATAGCTTACAATATGCTATTGGGCGCCAAATGTAAAACAGCGCACACTTTATTCGAGTGTCTTTTTTCACACATTTAACTTAAATCTCCCCCCCCCCCCAGATTTAGTGAATACTTAAGATGTTTTTTTTCACATTTATACATATTTCGGTTTTTTTACTTAAACACTTAAATACATGCTAAATATCCGTTTTTGAAAAACAAATATTTATCATTGATTAAATATTTAACTAAATCCTAAATCTCCGAGTCACAAAATAAATGTACAGCTTTTAAATAAATATTTAGTCTAAATGTAAATGTTAAATATCAATGTCAATATCAAACGCAAAATATACATTAATTATTTCTTGTTGTAACGGTGCGGACTACGCCGGCATTACACGAGTACAGAATTGTGAAAGTCTTTTGAACGCACTCATACGGGTTATTGTATGAATGAATGTAGTTTTTTTCCCCCCTTTTTTATATAATTCTGGATTCAAAATACATCTATAAATAACAATACCCTCAGTACTACCCCTGAATCTTTATTGTTTTTTATAGACCTGACGCTTAAAGATAGCTAATAATAATTAAAGCCCAAAACACATTCCACATTAAACAAGCCCAAAAGCAGCCGCGACTCTCGAGAAATCAAAGCATCTGTAGACAATGAGCTGGTAAGTTACTTTTTAAAGCATTCTGCTATGAATAATGGACACGCTGCGATAGTATTTTATTAAAATGTTACTTTGCTCGTATTCATAATTGCACTGAATAATAATGTAGCTCAGCTGCAGTGCTGTCATTTGTAGTAGAGAAAATAGGTGCCAATAGTAGCGGGTAATCTTTCCGTTAAGTATAATTTGCCCTAGTAAATAAATGCGTTCAAGGGAATCGGTTTGTTTATAAGAGTTTGGTTTTCATGTTCAGTTTCGAAAAGTCAGTTGAAAGTGAGCATTATATGTGCATTACTTACTTTACGGTAACTTCGTGGTTATTGGTTATTGGTTATTATTCACTTTGTAGACATCTGCTCACTGTATAGCACTTAACTTGGCTCAGACGATCTGCTGTAATAATAATAATAATAATAATAATAATAATAATAATAATAATAATAATAAAAATTGTAAAAATCGGAAAAAGCTGTAGTAATACGTGCAGTGGCATCGTTTATACTATTGTATTATAATCATGTTATATTTGATTCATTTCCATTGTTTAATGCCATTATAGGCAGGTAAAATGGTAAATAATATGATTTAATTGATTTTAAAATATAGTTAGCTTGTTTACATTTTGTTTTTTAAATGTCACTTTTGGAAAAATGTGTTTCAAACATGTATTTAACATTGAAACTCGCACATGAAATTGTACAGAAACCGCAGTGTTAGAAGTTTACACTAGCACTATCACTATGAAACGCCAGAGCAGCACCTGCCGCCTCCTGCCGGCTCTCTGCTCTCACTGGCTGCAGCTGCTCGCCGGTCAGCGCTCGCACTGCGGGACTTGGGGTCGATCATTTCAAACACAATACCGGGGCGTCTGGGACAGCGCAGGACTGGCCCACACTTAACGGGACAGCGCAGGACTGGCCCACACTTAACGGGACAGCGCAGGACTGGCCCACACTTAACGGGACAGCGCAGGACTGGCCCACACTTAACGGGACAGCGCAGGACTGGCCCACACTTAACGGGACAGCGCAGGACTGGCCCACACTTAACGGGAATCGTGTAGTGTGCACCTCGCATTATGCTAGATAGCTACGAGTTGGAGATACAGGTGACATATTTTAAAAGCGCAGACAACAGGACGATGACAAGAGGCGCAAGGTAGAGGTGTTACAGACGTTATTCATTATTTATTTGACCTCACCTGCTAAGTGATGCTTGTGTGTGACCTCAAAACATTCAACAAGCTTTTGTTTAACTAATTGTCAATCGGAATGTGTAGTTATTTTTGAAATCAACATAACCTACCATGTCAGCAGATAATTAACTAGCCAACCCAATGTTAAGGAGCAATGACAAAATGAATGACTTGCTGACTGGTTCTAAATGCTGCTGCAATGTGATTAATTAATTGATGTATTAAATGTTTGAAACAGGTACAAGAAAATATGAGAGGTTCCACCACGGAAGTCGCAAATACCATATTGCAAATACAGAGAAAAGCAGTCAAAAGGGTCTGTCCCAGCTAACACACAACGTTGCCACAACGTTGTAGCAACGTAATTTGCATTGCCCTAACGTTGTACAATGTTATGGGAACGTTGTGTGGTAGCTGGGTATATAACTGATTTTGAGTTTGAAAACTTCAGTGATGTTCAGTCACTAATGCATAACAGTTATGTGTCATGTCCATGCCGAATGTTCTGTGATGTGCACTATTTACATGTTTGTGTGTCTTTAAGTTTTACCTAAACATTCTCTCTCCGCCATAAAGATGGGCACCATTTAAATGTTTTGAAACAAGGTGGGGGGGACCCACGATCATATCTCACCTAGGTCCCCCAAAAGGCTAGGGCCGGGCTAGGACACCATGGTGCTCTTGTGCTCAACTGCCCTCCCATCACCCTCTGAGCTGTTACTGTCCAACTCTAGCAGTTGGAACCTGTTGGGCATTTCAAGCTCTTGGGACGTCTCTAAGGGATATGCTCACCCTTTTCTGTGGTTACGACCGACTGTAACCTTGCAGTTCTGTACACTTTTCTGCTCTAAGGTCTCAACTCTCCTAGGTTTTGGCGTGCACACCATCTCTCTCATGGGCTGATTGACCAATTCTTCTATATCACTAATACAGCACAGATCAACAAGCTGAGCCTCAAGATCACAGACCTTGATCTCGCTGACAGCGTTCACAAATGAAATCTTTTTGATGAGTTCATCCAGGAAGGCAATCATTCTGCAAACCTGACACTGTAGTGGCCACATGCTTCTAAATGTTAGTTTTGTCATTCTCTTAGTTTCTGTCCCCTGGTCAACAGCTTGACATTTTGTGACCGAGAAACAGCACAGCTCTTTCTCAACAGCTGCTTTAAGTAGCTTTTGTCTACCTGCCACGAATTCACACCTAACTGGCTCCACCTGGAACAGAATTCCTGCTAGTCCTTGACTAAATCACCTTTCTACAACCTGTTTACTTTCACCAACTCAGCAGCTGTACTGAATTGACTTCAATTAAGGCAAACTACAGACAAGATTAACTTTAATGCAAAGTTAAAACAGGGCAGCGAAAAGACGTGATTGCAGACGGCGATTATGAATACAAAATCAACAGGATGTTTTAGAGATTTCCTTTGAAGAAATGGCAACAGCAGTGTCAGACGCGAGTCACAGCAGACTGAACATATTCTCACAAATCACTAGTGTTGATACTGTTTCTTCATAGCTTTATATTTGTACTATATTAACTTCATAGTTTTAAAATGTATATTCATATAATTTTATTTAAACTAAGATGACATTTGATTAAAACATGCAAAAATATGTTTTGAAAAAATAATACTAATCGTTCATGTTGTTTATTGTGTAATTGATTAAGTTGTGTTTTTGTGTTTTTTTGCCATACTATCATATACTGAAGAAATAAGTGCTGTTTTTTATTTTACCTATTTGTATATATTTTCATTGTATATACGGTTACATAAGGGTCCAGTGATTTGAATTTTACACTTGTAATTTTACACACATTTTTTTGCATTTAAATATATTATGAGGTCATAATACTTTGTTGTTTATACCTCCAGCCCCCCACTGCCACCCCCACCTTTTGCAGTGTCCTCTTTATTGAAAGTTCAGATATGTAACCCTAGCTAGCTAGTTATCTCAACTAATTATCAGTGGAGCAGTAACTTTAGCTAGTGGGTTTAAAGGGGCTTCTTAAAGATGTGTTAAAGATGAATTCCAATGATTTTTGGGGGTTATGTACCAATTCTGTCCAATCAGGCATGGAGCTTGCCACTGGACCCCCCTAGCAGATGTCGGCCCCTCTGTATTAATCATGGCCCCCCTTATATCCCCCCATTTCCAAAATCCTAGAGTCGCCCCTTTCTCTGTGTCTGTATGGGTTTTCTCTGTGTGCCCTAGTTTCCTTCCACTACCTAAAGACATGCTGCTATTGATTTGGCTATTCTAAATTGCTGTATGTGATGGGTTTCAGACAGCAGGCCCTATGGGGAGGCCTAATCCTGCAGTGAATTGATGATGAGGTTGATTAATGGATATATACACCGATGAGCCATAACATTATGACCACCTGCCTAATATTGTGTAGGTCCCCCTTTTGTCACCGAAACAGACCTGATCCATTGAGGCATGGACTCCACTAGACCTCTGAAGGTGTGCTGTGGTATCTGGCACCAAGACGTTAGCAGCAGATCCTTTAAGTCCTGTAAGTTGCGAGGTGGGGCCTCCTTGGATCGGACTTGTTTGTCCAGCACATCCCACAGATGCTCGATTGGATTGAGATCTGGGGAATTTGGAGGCCAAGTCAACACCTTGAACTCGTGATTCATCAGACCAGGCCACCTACTTCCATTGCTCTGTGGTCCAGTTCTGATGCTCACGTGCCCATTGTAGGCGCTTTCGGCAGTGGACAGGGGTCAGCATGGGCACCCTGACTGGTCTGCGGCTACGCAGCCCCATACGCAACAAACTGCGATGCACTGTGTGTTCTGACACCTTTCTATCAGAACCAGAATTAACTTTTTAATCAATTTGAGCTACAGTAGCTCGTCTGTTGGATCAATCCACAAGCCCAGCCTTCGCTCCCCACGTGCATCAATGAGCCTTGGCCGCCCATGACCCTGTCGCCGGTTCACCGCTTTTCCTTCCTTGGACCACTTTTGATAGGTACTGACCACTGCAGACCGGGAACACCCCACAAGAGCTGCAGTTTTGGAGATGCTCTGACCCAGTCATCTAGCCATCACAATTCGGCCCTTGTCAAAGTCGCTCAGATCCTTACGCTTACCCATTTTTCCTGCTTCTAACACATCAACTTTGAGGACAAAATGTTCACTTGCTGCCTAATATATCCCACCCACTGACAGGTGCCATGATAACGAGATTATCAGTGTTATTCACTTCACCTGTCAGTGGTCATAATGTTATGGCTGATCGGTGTATTTACTATTAACAATTCATTTATATTTTTCAAATGCATGAAACATTGGTGTGCAGTACTAATTTAGAATATTCTGTAATATTTAGGGCCATTTGTATCTTTTCTATAGACCATTGGTTTTCATTCATTAAAATTAGTTTATTCCTGCTCCCAGACTCCCATTTTCCTTATGGCTGTAGCTGAGGAGGAGTGCTACTCTAAAACAGAACAGCCTCTATTGTTATTGCAAGACTAGTCAAATAACATTTTGTTTGCAGAATTTTGATACAACCACTTCTTAATTTGTTTGACAGATTAAATAATACATGTATTATATTTGTGTATATATTGTAAATTGTATATAATTGATGTTTGTTCTGGAATTCTGGCTTTTGGTGCATTATGGTTTTAATTGGCAAACGTTTTTTTGACACTTAAATTACTATTTATTTGTTTGTTCCCCAAAACATATGTCTAACATCATGCTTTTAGAGAAACATATAGTTTTTGTAAACTGTACTGTGCTTCCCTCTGCTGGTGACACAGTATCACAGAAATTGAAATACTTTTAAAAATATATATTTTTAAGATAAACCTCCATGCACATAATTCAAGATTAGACTGTTACATCTGAAATTGATCCCCAGGATCAGAGGTTCTCCATCCTAGTGTTTGTGAACCACAATCTCACTGATCTAGAATTTTATTCAATGAACAAGTTATCATTTAATTTTAACTTTAGATTTTCTATAAATAATTATGTTAAATATACAAATGTATGCTAAAGCCTAGAAGGTAAGTTTAATAGACTGTGTAATAAATATCTAAGTCATTGTTTACACATAACCCACAGCCACAGCCTTGTGCATGGACCAGCCTCCTGCCTGACTCATTAGCACACCCCCCGCCTCCAACTTGAAAAGAAAGTCAATAGGTTAGAGGTCTCTATTTTCCAGATTTGTGAAGGCTTTTCAAGTTTCTTTTTTTTTTTTTAGTGGTAATCTCCCAGGTGCTCTTCTTGTAGGTATGCTCACTGGTGCAGTATTTTCACTGTGCTAAAGAAATCTTATTTTACAGAAAGCCAAATAAAACCTGTTGGCAGGAGTGATCAGTCTTTCAAGAAAACAGTTGGTCTTGTAGAGCAAGTGATGCCCTACATCAAGAGCAGGGGTGAGCTGGGGGGAGAATTTTAACCTCAAGCTTACCTCAGAATACAATTTACACATGGTTGGACAGCCCGGCCTAGGGTAACCCCTAAAGAAACTGTTTGTGAATGCAGACTAAGCACTGCTGTAGTGGTATAAGTCAGTCCAGTGTGGCAGCAAAGCATCTGAGTTCACAATGTGATCAAGGTGCATCACAGCACTTAAGATCATAGGATGTAGAGCATGTGAGTCCTCCTCATGATTTGTTCTTAATTTTCAGATTTAGAGGCATTTCCATGATATACACCATTATATTAGCATCCCCTTTTAAAATGTGTGTTCTCAAACATGGTGCACTGAAAAATAAATATATTTTTTAAATTGTTATTATGGAACGTTCATATTATTATTTGATTATGGATCTTTCATTATTACAGTTATCACTATGTCCAGTCGCTGGTTTATTATAATTATAAACTTATAGTTATATGCAGTGGCGCTGCTAGAGTCTGTGGGGGCCCAGGCCCAACTGATCGATCGGTATGTGAAAAGTATTTAAGCTTACAATATAATACAAATTCTTAGATATACAGTATATATAGTGAGAGATATATGATGTATTAATCTGAATTAAAGTGACTAACAGTTATTTCATAAATAGTGCTTTTTCTATCCTTGACTTTGTTTATAGTACAAACTTACAAACTATGAACATTTTAATGTCAAGTTCAGAAATGTAGAGAGAGGTTGAGAGAGAAAACATTTCTTTTATTGTATTTTTTAACTTGATAATAATGGTTCAAGTTCCCGTGGATTATGTTGTTTTTCAGCTTTCCAGGAAGTTATGAGACAACACATCCTGAAATACTGAAGCAGTAAACATGCTGGCTTTTGACATGAGACATTATTGGGTAAGTTTTACATTTTTAAGTTTTAAAAGGTTCTTATATGAAATGATCTGTAAAAGTGGTAAAGACCCATAAAACCAACATTTGTGGTTAGTGTGCCCATTTAGCTTTTACTTTTTTTTTTAAATAAAAACAACATAAAAAAGGAGAATGTCTAGATTTGTGAGGTGTTTGAATAACTGTATTGTAGTTAAGAGGACCCCCTGGTGAGCATTGTGTGTGGAAATGTATATGTGTGTACGCAGTGTTTCTCCAAGGTTTACCTTCAAAGTGTTAGCCAAGCCAAGCTTAGTTAGAATCACTGCTCTGACAAGGTAACATGCCGAGAATTTACTATGAATCTTCTTCCTTCTAGCGCTTAACTGTTTCTGACGGGGCTTTGAGCTATCTCATGTTTAGGCAGTGTCTGATTGGTGGAACAAAGAAAAGCAAGTTGCCCATTAAAAGAACTTTGGCCTAGCTTTTTTCTTTTTTTTTCCTCTTCCCCTTCAGTTACAGGTCCCAATCCACAAAGGAGCTGAGAGGAAATCGAGAACTCAAAAGTGTTTCTGTCAGCTTGGAATTTAGAAAAGCCAGCTTATGTCAGGTTCAGGTAAAGTTCAGGCAGAGACTGTGCAGAATAACTCCTTTAGCTCTTCATCACCTTAGCCCCAGCAGTGTTGCTTCAGAACTGAGCCCTTGCTTAGATCTCTCTCCCATGAGCCAGAAATATGATGTGGCAAATTGTGAGGGTTTTATTGAAGCAGCATTCATGCCTAATGCTGCAAGCCTTCCTCATAAATAATTGACTGTGGTTTTCACTCTGATGACTTAATCAAAGCGCTTTCTTATCTACACAATATGAGTGCAACAAACAATCTTATGACTTGGGAAATTCTCAGATAGTCAGGTAATCTAAATGTGTGCTTCACACAGGTCTGATTTCCTGCAAAATAAATACAATAATAAAACAATTAGAGGGATGATAAAAGTATATATTAAAACCTTTACAACTGTTTTGAATCCTAACCATTTCTTGAATGTAACCCCACTCCCATCTGCCATCATTGACTGTGACTGGAGAAGACATTGAATGACCCCTATGTGTTTTACTTTACCTCATTTTGTGTGAATATGCCATTATACTTTTGCTCACATTGCAATTTACATAAACAAGGACGACCTCTGCTGGTAAGATATATATATGTATATTTCTTTTACCATTGGACAATTCTTTCATAATGGAAGTAGCAGGAAGATGTTCACAGCATGTGAGATAAAGAAAATAGGGTCATGGTAGAGTTTGTGAAATGTAAAACAGCATTGTAGGAAGCACAATCTTGCAAATCATTGTTTAAACCAAAAAATAAGATTTGGAGAGCATACAGCAAGGTGAGTTTACACCCAATCAATGCAACTAAATACATACAAGCAAGATAATAGTTATTAAAGGTATATGTATAACTATAGATCAGCATTCAAAAGTTAATCTTGAGTGGTATCAGTTAAGATTTGTTCTTTGCACTTTTTAAGCTTTGCCTTTTCCAGGAAGTATGTGTTTTGCTTTTCCTTACACTTAACATATTTCAGGTTATAGTCTTTATAGTGTCATATCCATCCCCTGAGCTATTTCATACTTCATACCTGCTCTGTTTTCTCATTGATCTTTTCTCTTTGAATCAGTCCTCTTGACCATTTCTGTCTCTGCCAGTAGGATTGCACATTACAGACTGAAAGCTCTTTCCATCTGTACTGTTCTCGGGCCTGTTTGATGTGTGCCTTTTGAAAACTTTTTCACAGCAGTCATTGCAGAATGATCTCTATCTGCCCTTTACTGTGTAAAAAAAAAAAAAAAAAGCTGAATTTTTCAATAACATCTGCAATCCACTTTCTTTTAATTGTGATTTTTAAATGTTAAACTAAAGCTGTGATCTTCACATCAAACATTCAAATTTAATATCTGAACTATGATATTCAGGGCTAGTTGTGTAACACTTCACAACAGTTTTAGGTTTGCATGTTTTTATGTAAAAAAAAAAAATGTTTTTATCAGGGGGCTTAGCATAGACATCTCAGGAGTTAAATGAGGAACTTATTCATTACATGGCAAACGATCCAATTCCATACTCAATTACAAGTTTAGAGAAAGTCAATATTTGTACATATCCTGGTAACTTGTAAATAATGTAATTTATTCTACATTTTGTCACAAACAATAATTATAATACATTAATTAAGCATTTTCCTTAAGATTTATCTACTCAGGATCTCAATCTTACTGTGACATATGTACACTTCCCCTGTACATTTTTATATTGGTCTGACTTACCTTCATTGACTTGTCATGCAACATCTCAGATACACACAGACTCCAAAAGACAGAGAAATTAATCTTCATGTCACAAAGATGGAAATGTTATTATAGAGGCCCAAGGAGTGTAACTTTGTCCTGACATATGAGGCGAGATCATTGTCTTTGCACATTAATAGCATTTAAAAAATAGCAAGATTAATGCAACCAAAATTATTGTATTTATATTTTGCAAAGTGGATGTATGACCCATACTATATAACCTTTTAAGAAGTTTCTTAAATTACCTGAATGAGATTGTAAAAAAAAAATAATAAAAAAACCTGTATCCCCTGTAAAACTCTCCCGTTTACACTAGAATACCTTTTGAGCCAATAAGGCTGAACACAGAGAATATTATTTTATGCTGCTACTGCACATAGTGGTATCTATCAGGTCCAATGTAGAATATAACAAAGCTGTACATTTTATAACGTCCCAATTATAGAATGTAATGTAATATTCATGCAGAAGACAAAAGATCCAGCAGAGAGAATGGAAAAAAATCCACTCTAATTTGGTCTCAATTGGTTCAATTGGTTCTAACAATTTTATTAGCCAGTGTAGAGTTTAATGCTTTGCAATATTACAGGTAATATTAGTGGCCCCTAACATTGATAGATGGGTCGTTAATTTTGATAGGGAGACTTTTGGTGGGATTGAAACACTGACCTGATTTAAACAATGGATGGACCGGGCCATTTTTTCCAGTTCAGAATATAACACTATGTGATGAAAAGAAGTCTTTCAGAAAGCATAGTGGTTTATTGGCCTCTGTCAGAGGTTTAGTTTCGGGAGGTATTCTTCGAGTGAACAATGCTGAGAATGAGCAGGGTATGACAGCAGTAGCCACGGAGATAGTTGCCGTGGTGGTGTAATAAATCTGTGGGAGTGGCGTTTGCAAAGTTATGGCCAGCGGCCTACTATACAAACCAAAACTCACACAAGACAGGACACAAAAGAGAGATTGTACCTGTGGAAAGAGCCAAGACTTCCCATTTGCTTACAACCGAGACATCAATTTTTACTCCCCATGTCCAAACAGGTCAGTTTATTTTTTGTTACATAAGAAAAGTTTAAGATAACTGACCTATCTTTCAGCTACAGGCAATCATGGTGGTCACCAGATACATTTAAGTAAGTGTAAAGAACATAGCCTTAGCTGGTTCATAAATGGTCTCTCATATCTGGTGGTTGGTTTCTTTGCAATTTGTAGAGGCACAGTTGCAAGGCCTGTTAAAAAAACAATAACAGACCATACATTTTACTTAAAATTTTAATCCGTGCTCCCCCTGGTTAGTAAAGAGACTGCTTACAGTAAAGTGGGCATTTTACAAACATTTATTGGAGTGTGTATTTTATGTAATTTTACATACAGAGAGGAAAAAGCATATTAATTCTTAAGCAAACCAGAAGTGAGACCTACAAAATCATTGCCTGCGGCTGGAAACTGCTTGCTATCAAAGCATTCACCTGAGACTGCTTTATGATATTTACATACAGTTAAAATTACATATTTACATTTGTTCTATGTATATATTTTCTAGTTACATATCTAGTAATATCTGGCTTAAAGGTGTGCAGAACTTAGTGATGCCTGAAAAAGCACTCACACAATCCCAGCCAACACATTAACTCATCATTTGAATGCGGGCCTGGTGTAAATGGTAGCTCTGTTTGGGGGTGGAAGCTCATACCTCTACATGGATTCCCTCTGAGCTTGTGCCTATAGAATTGAGCACAGAAAGGGTAATCAAGTCTCATTAAAGAGAGAGTGTGTTTGAAAGAAATGTCCAGGCATAGAGAAACTTAACTTCAATGACTGTAGAAAGCGTACCCTGCAGAGTCTATATAACATATACATAAATGCCTCCTGTAAATAATGTGATCATATAAGTGTCGAACTCTTTGCTTGGTAATTTAACACTTTGCACTACTTCTAACCTGCATTATTTTGCACCCAGCACAATAAGTCAACACTGTGGATTACAAGTCAACACTGTGGAGTAGTGGTTAGGGCTCTGGACTCTGAACTGGAAGGTTGTGTGTTCAAATCAGTGTTGTTGTACCTTTGAGCAAGGTACTTCACTGAGATTGCTCTAGTAAAATCCCCAGCTGTATAAATGGGTACAAATGTAAGTTGCCCTGGATAAGAGTATCTGCTAAATGACAAATAATGTAATGTAATAAATCCACAGTTACTTTATTATACAATGTACTGTTAACCAGCCTGTTGGCTGTTAGGTAATGATTTGTCTTCCTAGATGATCTACAAGCATTTTAATTACTCGGCAAACTTTTGCTATTGTGTTTTTGCTATCTATGTTTAAAACGTATACACATACAGGTTATGAGAGATGACGCCATTCAGTTTCTATGAGCTTCTCTATCTTTTAAACCTTATCAATCCAATGTATTTATTTATTTTTAAACATGTTTCCATGGGAAGTATATCTGTATCTGCAACATAATATAAGTTTGATATACCACCTGAAAAAAGAAGAATAAAAAATGTGTTTCTTCTTCAAACTGCACAAACAGCAGAGCTAAGGCACACTATAGTAGGGAGGACTATTGCAGCTCTCAGTAAATACCCTGAACTGTGGCTGTCCTAACCTTAGTAATACTAACCGTAAATATCTCTCTAATGTTATTCCAGGAATAACAGCCATACAGAAAATCAGGTCATGCATGGGGCCAAACACCATGCTTCTCTCAAAGATCCCCAGTCGTATTGGCAACAAGCTCAACTAGGGTTTATATAATGTTTGGATCAAGAAGTACTAGAAACCTAATGTTGAGCACAGGTTGGTATAAGGAACATATTAAGAAAGTTAGTTGCCGATTTGTTATGATCCTTTAGAAAGCAACATCAACTGCATCCGCATTTGTGAATTCCAAGTCCTTTTAGTAATCAATAGTGGTTGCAGGCAAGATAAAACACACTTCTTTAATAGAAGGTATTTGTGAAAGTTCTAATTTTAATTTATTTTATTTCAGAGAACATAAAATTATCCTAAACATCCATGTAACCATTATATAATTTAATTAATTATATGTTATTAGAAAAATGACACTTAGCTGTTATTCCTCCAATTGATTTATGAATTGCTTGGGGAACTCTGTGTTGTTGTTTTTTCTTTTCAAATATTAAGTGTGGAACATATCTAACTTTAATTAAATTCTATTCTGGCTGTAGGGAGAAATAAAACTCTATCTAGATCAAATACATTTCTTATTAAGATTAATAAACAGTTTGACATTTTTGGTCCTATGTCTCTAATCAATAATTTTAATACTTATGAGTACCAATTGGGAACTCAGACCTATAAACATATATTGTTGCTGTAAGGTACATTTTAAATGTCCAAACAGTAATCAATACAAAGAAATTAGCTATTGATTGAAAATAGTTTTATAATAGGTTACATATTGGTTTGCTCTTTAAAAAAATTCAGATATTTTCTCTTTGGGAATAAAACAGTAAAATTACTGTCATGAAATGAAAGTGTCCTTTAACCTTTTCTCCAACTTTCTACTTTCTTTGTGAAATTATTAGGTTTAAATTTGATTGCACAGCTATTTTGTGTAATCAGGGTCAAGCTTTAATTACTATAAGGGCAATTCCAAATGTAAGTGATGTGTTGTGTGAGGGCTAGACTGTGGTCTGCTTCAAGATTAATACCAGGGTTCAACGTGAAATTACTTGATAATTTGGACCAGTTTGAATTCTGAAGATAGATATCATTTTTTTTCTTAATTGTTTCTAATTTTACTTTGAGTTTTCCAATTAAAAAATAATTTCAAAACAATATTTTAAAATACATTTTAACCATGGATACGAAGGATTGGATTTGAATGCATTTCTCTTACCATGATACATTTCCTTACATATCAGATTTTGCAGTGCAATTAATGACTGCAATTAAATTAAAATATAGATGATGCTTTCAAAAATATTATAGCATTTAACTGGCTGCAAAATGTATGTTTGTTTGTATACAGTCAATAATGTATGCATGTTAGTAACTAAGAAAAGGGGAGTTCATTGTCAACTTTACCAGGTAGCCCTTAGCTTTGTCACCTATGGATGCAGTCATCGTGTAGAGAGAATTCACCAAATACAGTGAGGGAAAAAAGTATTTGATCCCCTGCTGATTTTGTACGTTTGCCCACTGACAAAGAAATGATCAGTCTATAATTTTAATGGTAGGTGTATTTTAACAGTGAGAGACAGAATAACAACAACAAAATCCAGAAAAACGCATTTCAAAAAAGTTATAAATTGATTTGCATGTTAATGAGGGAAATAAGTATTTGATCCCCTATCAATCAGCAAGATTTCTGGCTCCCAGGTGTCTTTTATACAGGTAACAAGCTGAGATTAGGAGCACTCTCTCAATGTATAACTTTTTTGAAATGCGTTTTTCTGGATTTTGTTGTTGTTATTCTGTCTCTCACTGTTAAAATACACCTACCATTAAAATTATAGACTGATCATTTCTTTGTTAGTGGGCAAACGTACAAAATCAGCAGGGGATCAAATACTTCTTTCCCTCACTGTAAGTAATGAGTCAAATGCAAAATTGTAGGGAACCAGCAACCAGAAATACGCTACTGAAGCTTAAGACAAGTCAGGATTGTCCTCCAGAGAATAGACTGAGTTCAAGACCAGAAAACAAAGCACTCCAATACTGCAGCTTTGAGATGAACAAGTATCAGGGTGATTTGGCATAGGCTTCAGATTAACAACATTATGAAGACATAGAAAAGAAAGATAAGACTTCCACTACGTGCTTCCTGTTACAGTGTATGAGAGATTGAGAGAAGCCTTTTGAGATTAAATGATCGTTTTATAATGGCTCACCTCCTTAAGAGTGCTGAACTACAGGGGCTGAACAATCAGTTCTCCAATGCACTCCTTCAATGGAAGTTGATTTTACGATCCATAAATAAAATTTGATTAAATTATTAGTAATTTAAAAAAATAATAATAATCTTTGATATAGTGCCTTGATGGTGATTTGTTGAGTGTGGTGTGTGTGTGTGTGTGCTGCAATCTTTTGTGCGGGGGGTTTGGGCAGGTCCCTCCCTTTTTTTTGGACTGGAGAATGGTGTAGGAAATTATAAGATCTTCCAAAATGAAGTGGGCATATGCAAAGTTGCATACATGCATATGGCTGCATATGGCCGTGACTACACCACTGTTGCTTGCTTAGCAGTGCAGATTCATCACTGTTTCCCATCCTGTAGGTGTCTCAGTGTAGCCCGTGTGGAGGGCTACTGTGCTGGGGCTGTGGAGAGATGGGCCAGACTGGGCATGGCAGAGTTAGCAACGTCATCGCCAAACAGAGCTTCCTGGAAGAACTTGACGTGAGGAAATTTGGCAAGGTCCAGATGTTTGCTTGCGGCTCAAGCCATTGCATCGTTGTAACAGGTACTGCATGGCCCCCTGCAACATTTCCACAACCATTGTTTCCTAGAGCACATTTTAGAGAAGATGGAAAGTAACCTTTAAAAGTCATATCTGTTTACTCTGAAGAAAAACTACCCAGGGCTTTTCAAGATTATTCATGGTACAGTGAGGGAAAAAAGTATTTGATCCCCTGCTGATTTTGTACGTTTGCCCACTGACAAAGAAATGATCAGTCTATAATTTTAATGGTAGGTGTATAGTGAGAGACAGAATAACAACAAAAAAGTCCAGAAAAATGCATTTCAAAAAAGTTATAAATTGATTTGCATTTTAATGAGTGAAATAAGTATTTGACCCCTTCGACTTAGTACTTGGTGGCAAAACCCTTGTTGGCAATCACAGAGGTCAGATGTTTCTTGTAGTTGGCCACCAGGTTTGCACACATCTCAGGAGGGATTTTGTCCCACTCCTCGTTGCAGATCCTCTCCAAGTCATTAAGGTTTTGAGGCTGACGTTTGGCAACTCAAACCTTCAGCTCCCTCCACAGATTTTCTATGGGATTAAGGTCTGGAGACTGGCTAGGCCACTCCAGGACCTTAATGTGCTTCTTCTTGAGCCACTCCTTTGTTGCCTTGGCTGTGTGTTTTGGGTCATTGTCATGCTGGAATACCCATCCACGACCCATTTTCAATGCCCTGGCTGAGGGAAGGAGGTTCTCGCCCAAGATTTGACGGTACATGGCCCCGTCCATTGTCCCTTTGATGTGGTGCAGTTGTCCTGTCCCCTTAGCAGAAAAACACCCCCAAAGCATAATGTTTCCACCTCTATGTTTGACGGTGGGGATGGTGTTCTTGGGGTCATTCCTCCTCCTCCAAACACGGCGAGTTGAGTTGATGCCAAAGAGCTCGATTTTGGTCTCATCTGACCACAACACTTTCACCCAGTTCTCCTCTGAATCATTCAGATGTTCATTGGCAAACTTCAGACGGGCCTGTACATGTGCTTTCTTGAGCAGGGGGACCTTGCGGGCGCTGCAGGATTTCAGTCCTTCACGGCGTAGTGTGTTACCAATTGTTTTCTTGGTGACTATGGTCCCAGCTGCCTTGAGATCATTAACAAGATCCTCCTGTGTAGTTCTGGGCTGATTCCTCACCGTTCTCACGATCATTGAAACTCCACGAGGTGAGATCTTGCATGGAGCCCCAAACCGAGGGAGACTGACAGTTATTTTGTGTTTCTTCCATTTGCGAATAATCGCACCAACTGTTGTCACCTTCTCACCAAGCTGCTTGGCGATGGTCTTGTAGCCCATTCCAGCCTTGTGTAGGTCTACAATCTTGTCCCTGACATCCTTGGACAGCTCTTTGGTCTTGGCCATGGTGGAGAGTTTGGAATCTGATTGATTGATTGCTTCTGTGGACAGGCGTCTTTTATACAGGTAACGAGCTGAAATTAGGAGCACTCCCTTTAAGAGAGTTCTCCTAATCTCAGCTCGTTACCTGTATAAAAGACACCTGGGAGCCAGAAATCTTGCTGATTGATAGGGGATCAAATACTTATTTCCCTCATTAACATGCAAATCAATTTATAACTTTTTCGAAATGCGTTTTTCTGGATTTTTTTTGTTATTATTCTGTCTCTCACTGTTAAAATACACCTACCATTAAAATTGTAGACTGATCATTTCTTTGTCAGTGGGCAAACGTGCAAAATCAGCAGGGGATCAAATACTTTTTTCCCTCACTGTATGGTCCTAGAGGGCCATAATTCAGTGGTGTATTCTGTCTGAATCATCAGGAAAATAAGAATTGGGAAATGTTGCTAAATTGGACTAGTTTGGCTAATAATTATTTGAATTAGGTTGTTACGGGCTCTGGTGGTATGACAGTGTGGTGCCCCCATGATTCATAGGTTTTTGCAATTATAATATTTGTGTTTCCTGTTTGAAGTACACTGATTATGCTATTTGTCATTGTGACAAGCTGATACACCACCTATTTGGTTTTCTGCTTTTTCCAATGTGAAACCGCAGCTTCAGATTATATCTATAATCCCAAAAAGCATTTGGAAAAAGCACAGCACACAAAAGTCAGTGAGTTTAAAAGGTGTGAGTTTCAAATGTGGCTGCATCCTCTGTTTATGTTTCTCAGATAGACCGAGGATCCGGCTGATGGCTAAGAAAGCAACCTATTCCTTGATTAATGATCGTTGTTGCACATCTTTGGTTTACAGCAAAAGCTTTATAAAAAAAAGGAAATAAAGCACATAATATGCCAGTCAATTCTGGGATTGCAAGTAGATGCACTGAAGACTGGACACAATACTGGCCTACTGACTTGCCAATTTGATAGAATCCTAACAGGGAAAGTGAAGACTACTTTGTAGACTACTTTAAGTACATTAACTCTGAGGTGCAGTAAATCAGGCCAAAGATAAGTCTTATACATCACGCTAACAGAGAAACCCACCATAAGACCATTACAGTAAAAAGTGACAATTTTGATTGATTAAAATGGTATGGGCCGACTTGGATTAAATCATGCTAAGTGATGTGACATTGCAGTTTTCACATATCATATTTCTGTCAAGACAATGATGGTAAAAGGCATTGTCGCCAGATGATAACTGACAATAAGAGGCATCCAGGAAGGAGATTTATTAAGGGTTTTAGCTGCAGAAAAAGTAGTAATTTTTGTGCATTGTCACTTATCAAATGACTGTAAATTCTGCAACAATGTAATGTTGAAATGCAAAGGCACTTACATTCCTGACAAAGTGCCAGCTATAAAGTATTTACTGTTCTCATTCATTTTGCCCTGTGGACTCAAATATTTACTTACTTAAATTTATAAGGTGCTGCTTTATACCTGGCCTCTGCATTAGGCCAGATCTACTGTTATATTAATTGCAAGACTGTCATTTCAGTACCTGTCTTGACATATTATCACTGAAAAAAGTGGCTTTATAGTCAATGCACAATACATAACATGCACTTGCCAAAATGCTATTCGAATTAATACAAAGACATTTTTAATTTTAAACAGGGCTCCTGAACAGTTTTACTAGACTGATGAGTTTTTCATCTTATGTGATTAATACAATGAAACAAAAGCAAGCTTTTACAACTTCTGGATGACCAACGATGACAAGAGAGACACTAAACCACTATATGCACCTCCAAAATCAGAACTCATTCTAGTAAGTTCCTGAAGGGTCATAACAAGGCAAATTGTAATATACCTTGGATTCATTTTCAATTATTTATTTCTAGTTAAAGCTAAAGGTTTTATTGCTGGCCAAGAAAGAAAATACATATTTGTAGAAATCCCAGTTTCCTCATGATTGTATATAGGTAATATAGGTAAATATAAGTAATAGTTTAGCATGAGCAGAGAAAGTTAATTGCTTTTTGAATGGAAACATCCTGAAACAAAGCTATCTGTTGAATTTATGCTTCTGCTTAGATCATTGCCTGTGTATGAGCAAGCACCCTATACTTTCAGAAGAAAAAAATAAATGCATTTGCACAGTGGGATTCTATCTGAACTTTAATTGGGTTGTCATGTAAACACAGAATGAGTGTCCTTTTTCAGCAATGGACTGGCGTCCTGTCCTGGGTGTATTCCTGCCTTGCGCCCTATGCCTGCCGGGATCGGCTCCGGTGTCCCCGTGACCCTCACCAGGATAAGCGGTTTCGAAAATGGATGGAAAGATGGAGTGTCCTTTTTACAAAACAACATTTTCTGATTCAATTTTCAGAATACATAGATTTTCTTAAAAAAAACTTGATCTCATGTAAAAACGCAGTGAGTGAAGGTCTGTGCTACAGACACGTGTTTGGTGTCAGTGGTTTCAATCTTCTTGTATAACTAACACCCACCATTAAGGATGGCTTTAAAGAATATAACAATGCTACATGTGTGCCAATTATCAAGTACAAATTGTATCACCATGACTGTTACATATGGTTGACATGCCATGGAAATATTGTTTTCTGTCTCAAGTAGATTACTGCATTATGCTGTAGAGAAGTATCTGGAGAAAAATATATTTACAAGTGTGTGATTTTAATGGTTGAATGTTCACTTTATCAATTTACAGGGTCATTACCTTTTACAGATGACTACAATATCAGTCTGTGTCATTAAACTTAATCTGTAACTCAACTGCAATTAGCTCAGCAATGGTCACAATATGGACAAATATAAATATCTCTTCTTTTCTGCTGCAAAACTGTTTCTCACTATACATTTTTGTGCACTTCAGAAAAAATGTTCAAATGCTTAGATGTTGGTTAAGTAGACACTGAGGTATGGGTTAGTGCTGTAGTTACACTGAACTAACGAAACATTTTTGGTGAAAGTTATGCTGTAATAGCCAATTGTCAAAAATGTTCTGTATCATAACTGCAGAGACATCAAAAATTCATAACAACAAGGTTTGCAGGTGATTGGTGGCTACTTGGGACATCATTTTAATCCTCTCATAAGTAGTTTAATGACCTGATATTTTAAATCCAGGCTGTATTTGTTTAACCTTGGTTGGTATATTATTAGCATATTTGGCCATGGATTCATAAAATGTGAAGCTCGTGTTTCATGTGAAAATCAAACACCTGTTCCTATAACATAGTGGGTCCTTTGTGCTTTTGCCAAAACTGTGCCTTGTCTTGCTTGGTATTTTATTAAGTGATTAATTAAAATATGTGTAATTGCTTATATTTCACGTCAGCCATTATTTGGTAAAAGTAGATTCTAGAGACTGCATAATGCTCCCCTAAAGTTCAAAGTTGCATTTTTATGCATAAGTGTTGCAGTTATTTATTAATTTATTTTCTATGCTTAATAGAAATACTTAACAAGTTTGCAATTCGATCTAATATCTCCTTGGACTTATATATGCCTTTGAACATCATTCTGATTTAGTAAGAAAATATTCAGATCTTTAATAATGATAGCTACAGAGTTAGTAAAAACCTACGTTTTCAAGCAAATTACCTTTTATGTTGTATTTTCATATGTATTTACACAAATTAATCTGTGACGATGTAATGCTGATTAGAACAATGAGGAACAGAGGAATCTGGATAAAACCATAGCCAATACAACGGGTTTCTATAGTGATGCAACTAAATCGTATTAAATTAGGCCAGGTTGCTACTCACTACATGAGGAAAAAAAGAGAAGAAGAAAAGAAGGAGCTTTAAAGATATCTGAGTTAAAACCTGGAATGCTCATTCCCTTTGCTGATGAGTCCATTCAAATTTCACTATTTTTGCCTGGTCATTTTGGCAGACAGGAGAATTGAAATGCATAAACCTCCAAGGGTTTAGTCAAGTGAGCAAAAGCAAAAGCAGTCTGTTTTTCGTTAAAAATATGTCAGATACTGTACGTGCAGTGCAAATTGGAAATAGCAAGACAGATGTGAAAAGAAACACAAATACATATTCATTAAATTAATGACTGTGAAGTTATATATTGGGTGATGAGATTATATAACCAATTGCTTGATTGTGGCAATGGCCTTTTTACCTATAAGCATGAAGTGTAGCCGCATATTTATAATTAGAAATGTGACTCATAAGAGGAATCTTTTCCGCTTTCTAATCCTCAGCTAGATCACACCTTATTTACACATAACATGTCACTTCTTGTTTCATGTTTTATTTTCTTTGTGTACAGTCTTGAGTTTTTTTTCAATTATTGTTTTTTTTTAATAATGCTAACGCAGCAAAACCATCCTTGTTGTCGTCACATTTTCTTTTGTGGCAAAACTTTTAGTTTATATATCCTATGTATATACTGTATGCATATAAACACAGCTCTGACAGACCTAAGGTCTTTGTGCTAATGGATATACAATATTATGGATGGATATATTCAGTTCTAGTGGAAAGTGTTTACACCTTTCATTTGAAATAGTGTTATTATGAGATAAATGATACAATACATATAATGAATTAAAGCATAAATAGAAAAACAACAAAATCCAGTTTTTTTACAACTTTTCAACATAACAAGAATATGGGAATTATATTTATCTCAATGCTCTCTAATACCGTAGTTTCTCAATTAAGGACTGGATTAACCACCCGCTAATACAAAACTACAGAACTGTACTCAGTAGTGGCTTAATTTTCAGTAAGATGCCATTTTCTTCCAATCATAAATGTCACCGCTATGATGTACAGGTTTGTAGTTTGCTATTAGCGGGTTGGTCAAAGTTTTGATTTAATCCGGCCCGTCAGACTGGCTTCATCTACCCATAATGTATTTTTTTTTTGTGGAATACTACTTTTTTTCCTGAAAAAGGATTATTAAGCCATTGTAGGTATTCAACACTGAGCAGAAGACAAAATTTAAAAAATAAATTTAAGACATGCATAAACCAGACTTCACACTAGGTGGCAATGTTACACTGGTAATTTCTTCCCACCCCCCCACCCCCTCCCAAAATGTCCTTACAGGTACAGCAGAGCTATAATTTACTAATATAGTGAGAGTAGCGATTGCTGTTATCTTTTAATAGATTTGTACCGGAAAAGCAGGTGCCAGTTGTTAATGTGTCCAATATCCCAACTTGCCTACAGAATTTACTAAATCCATCACTGTCAGACTGAGGGTGACATGAAGCAGTCTCCTCTCACAGTGTTGGGTAACTGAATTTACAATAACGAATGAGTCTGTTCTCAAAACCAAACAGATGATCAGTTGTTCTCTACATTGAAAAAGATGTATGTGAGATGTGGTCGTATTATTGCACCTTATTAACTTCAATATGTTTCGGGAACTGCAAACTATTTTTAGACAAGCCCAAGTCTTAGGAAGGTAGTATGCTTTTTTATTATTTATTATTATTATTATTATTATTTTTTTTTTAAGTGAAGTAAAAGAAAGGAATTTAGTGGGGAAATGCAAAACAGAATTTAGGTAGAAACCTTAAGATTAAAAAGTAAATGAATGGGACTGGAGAGTGGAATCGATATATTTTAATTGTAATGTATAACATCTCTCATTCAATCAAAATATTTAACTGTAGTGTGAATGTATCTGTTTCAATGGGATAACTATAATAATAGTATAGTTATTTTGTACTGATCAACATATACTTTGGGATCTTTATTATTAACATTATTTTAATTAATCTTGTAATATAGATATTAAAAGTAAAATATAACTGGAGAATTTGGCATCTTTTTCTGCATATTAAGTCATTATATATTTTAATTTACACGATAGACATGCAACCTTTAGACTGATAAGATTGATTGCTAGAACATAACTATCGTGTTTTATTTTATATTAGCCATTCAAATCCGAAATGTGGGGACTATATGACGCATCAAATATCATTTAGTATGCTAGTGTAATTATGCTTAGTTATTTTTTTAAGGCTGATCTATTGAGGAGGTTATTGAGGAAGTCCCTTGTATTGCATTATTGTAGGATTGTCCCTGCACTGCCCTGCCACTGTGTCTCCTCTGTGTCCTCAGCGATGCATCTGCTTGGGGTGAGAATTGTTGCTCTGCCACCATGGCCTCTCAACCCTCCCGCCTCTGTTTTCCAAACCTCCTTCTTTTTCAATTTTAAGTTTTCCATCTGTTGTGTTTATATACCTAAGGATTCAGCTAACAGAATGGGACTGTGGTAATTTTTCACCTCTATACAAATCACTACTGTCTTTTTCTTGTGGCTGTGTTGATGGGCAGAATCTCTTCTTGTGAGCTACCATTGACACAAAACTGATGTTCCCCCCCCCCCATCTTTTGTTTTCAACTTTCAAAGATGAGCAGAATCAATTTTGCTTTCAAAACTATTTTGAAAAAAGGCTGAGAGTCAGTAAGAGCTTGCTTGTTCAGTTGTTGTTTATGCATAGTTAGGAAAAAAGTTTTTGCTGCATTTGTCTTGAGTGAATGTTTATTCATTGCAACATGCTTTTTTGTGTTTTGCTTTGCATGGTTTCAACAAATTAATCGAAGACTGGATAATCAGTAAGGTAAATATTCAATGGCTGGTATTTTATTAGGAGGATTTGTTTTGGCAAGAAAATGATTTTGAGACTACATTGAATATACTTGGGCTGCAAAACATTGCAGGTTAAGGTTAGGGTCTGTGGTGGTATTGTTAACAGTATATTTCTTCAGGACAGAGGCAAGAGAAGGGAGACATAGCCATCTACACACTAGCATCGACAGCATGTGTGGTGACTCTGTATTCTCATTCAAGGCATCGAGTCCTTTTCTTTACATAATTGTGGTTGGAGCTTGATTGCTGCTTATACAAAAGCATACTTGTATCTACTAAACTCAGATTCTTCTGACATATTCTTCCTAGACTAAGGTACAGAGTCATATCAGTTAATGGACTCTTAAGTGAGGATACAATCACAAGACTTTCATTTCACAATGAACTCTGCTTGCAGTGTTCCGCTCATACGGAGTGCCAAGCCAAATTACTTTTGAAAAGCATTCTCATGACATGCCCTAAACCCTGAAATCTAACCCAACATTTCTTTAAAAAAAATTAATAAATAAAAGGGTAGAGTTAGAAGGCCACCCTATCTTTGACTTTTTCCATTGGTGACCCTTGGACACTTTGGTATCAGATTTACAGAACGCACAGCCTGAGTTTCAGGTTCAGGTACGGGAAGGTGTTCAGTGACTCTTATGCTTGTTAGGATAATAGGATTAACCTTCACAAAGCAACCTTCAGAAAAATGAAGCTATTTACATTGTTAGTCATAAAAAGACAGCAAATTATTTTAAGTGGTAACAAGCAATGAATTCAGGATAAGAGCTGCAGATATATTCAATGAACACTGTGTATGTGTGCATTAACTTATAATATACATACACATGTAAAAATAAAATACATATATATATATATATATATATATATATATATAATATTGCATTTCTCAAGTTGGCTATATGTTTTATTACCAGTGGCTTTTCTTTATAGGCATAACAATAAACTCAGTTTGGAAAAGTTGGTGAAAAAAAGCTTTTTAGTACTGCAATACCTAAAATAGCAACTAACAGTGTACGACAGAGATGGAGTATGAACCGATGATATAAACAAGCCCCAGTAGATCTGACAGTCTTGTGACTCCTTTGTGCACCTACTTGAAAGTGGTGCTGCCCGCAGAATGGCCCTTTTTTTTTTTTGCAAGAGCATGCAGTTCCTTGTGCAGCTGGCCAGGGTTTAAGCAGTACATTGCTGTGTTAATACCTTGTTAAGACTGTTTCAGTTGCTGGGTCTTTGGGAGGTCAGTGTCATGACTGCTTTGGTGTGAACCCTTGATGTGTTGGGTAAAGCTGAGGACATGTGCAACTTCCCCTTCTCACGCGGCAGGGTGCCCGCTCGCTCAAGGAATCCCCTCCCATAATACCACGCTGCTGGCTTTGCAACCAATAAAAAATAATAAGTTTCTGGTCAGAAATTATTATTTAGATTTAGGTTGCCCTTTTTGATTAGGCACGGATCTGGCTGTATTTATTTTTATTATTATTATTATTATTATTATTATTATTATTATTATTATTATTATTGTTATTATTCCTTCTATTGCAGTTGTGAACTTGATTTAGCCTGCTACAGGTGTTAAAAAGCTGCTGCTCACACAGACCTGGTTAATGTCCCGTCTTTGGCATTTCTAGTAACAGAAAGCAGAGCACAGCTTTAAAGTAAACAGGGTAATTACAACCATCATTGTGTACATTGTTCCTTTTTGGGGGATAAATATAGTTTTTGCACTAAATCCTAAACACTTTATTTTCCTTTGGGAGATAAGGTTTCTATTTTAAAAAAATGCAGTTTGCACATTGTTTTTATTAGTAGTAATAGCGTTTTAAACAGCAAAAGGTTTAAATGCTTGTCTTGGTCACCCTGGAGAAGTCGAGACCCATTGCTTTGTAATAATATTGCACAATAACTTTCAAAAAATATTAAGCAAACCCAGGCAAAAATATATTTTGGCCAATGTAATTAATAGAGACTAAGGGATGAACCGCTGCCACAAAGTCACAATTAAAATAAAAACAGACAAGTGTTAATAATCTTAAGCATCCAACATAAATTGCTCAACATCATTTATCAAATAAAATGTTTTTAGCCTGGGCAAATGGCTAATACTTTCAGTAAAACAAACAAAAACAAAACAATTAGCAAATTTATAATTATCTATCATGTTGGCTGTTGTTTATGATACAATAAGCTTCTTCCTTTTAATCTAAATTTTATTTAATTGTGATATTTTTTTTAAACTGAAAGTTGGTGTATCTTATCTGAGCATACTGAATACACACCAGCTGTTTCAGAGACATTGCTGAGCCCTTTCTGTCAATGTGTCTGTTGCGTGGGCAGCGGAGAGAGGTGCTCACACCTCTGGGTCACCTTCTGTTTTCTCCCCTCCTCCTCACTCTGTCCTGTGCAGACCTCGTTTGTTCTGTGGCATCGCCGTGGGAAGAACAAAGAGAAGCTTTTTTGCTTTGTAGTTATTTAGCTGGGGAAATAATGGTCAATGCAGAAGTAAGAATAGAGAAAGGTAGGGGAATAACAGATTACGGGGGAAACTATAACAATACGTTTTGGGGCATTGCAATTAAATAATGAAGTTTTTATGTGATCATTGGGTCCACAGGGCATAATTTTTAAATCTGGCTTGTGTTGGTTACAGACATCGTGCAAATGTTTCAAAGACCTTTATTATTTTTCCTCAGATGCAAAACCTGCCTTGTCAGGAGAGAAACGCTTTAAATGTTCTTACCTCTAAGATGACGTTGGTTTATTTATATTGCAACTGAGCCATTCCAGTAAGTAAATATTTCATTTATAATTAAAACTTTTCAGATTTATTCTCATGTTCATGGTTGCTTTTTCCCTCACCAAGGCACAGATTTATTTGTTTTTTTCACTCTAATTCCCCAGCTAATTTCAGCATGCAGGTTGAGCGGTCAATTTTTGCAGTCAGTTGCTCTTTGAGGTTAATCATGGGCCAAGAGTGTTTATGTTTCGGTAGTATAGGCTTTACAGAAATTGATGCTTTGAGTTTGTGAAACTTGTTAATTTTGCCCTGGAAAAAAATATAAACTTGAAGAAAAAAAAAAGTCAGAAAGAAAATTCTGCCAATTAGTCACTAATGAGATGACCTTGACATAATTTCCAAATATACAACATACTAACATTTACAATAGTCCTCTGTGCAAGTTGAATTGTAATAGCACATCCTTTTATGAGCTAGTGAAGGCTTTGCAATAATTATTTACAGATGTCAACTGTGGTCTTTTTCAAGACGTAAAAGGAACAAATGTGTTACTTATGGTAAGCCCAAATGCCAAGTATGACATTTTTCATTTATATCGCAATGTATTTCCCCTTATTTTTTTATTCCCATCCCTTCCTAAACTAATTTTCTAAAAACAGTAAATAGGAATAGGAATAGGAAATCATTGTATTTTTTTGTAATTGTCTGAACACTAGATATTAAATTAAAAGCAGGAAAATACAAAAACAAGTAAAACATGTATGGCAACCAGTTGTTTTGTGTCATCATGCGAGAGAACAAAAAACAAGAAGCAACACAACAGGAACAATAAAGAGATTCATGGGACATTAAAAAAAATCCTAGACCAACAACTGAGGTATGTCAAACACTGAGATGAAGAGACTGGAATGGCGAAGGTTTTTCAGCCATGTAATTCAGGCAAATGACATCCTGAAAGGATTTCAAACTCAGTGAATTAAGTAACCACAACCAGAACACACACGATAAGTGAAGTAACGTATTGCTAATGTAAAATAGAGGTTCAGTTTTAATAACACTAATATTTGTGGCCGTTTGAATCAAACTTTCAAACTTTCGTGTTGGAAATTGACTCACTAGAATCATTTAAGATGCAGCTTGATGGAGTCCTTGGTTCAATCATCTTAAAGTAACCAAATTAGCAAGGAATTGGCTTTTTGTTGCCTATGTAATTCAGTAGGGTTTCCACAGGTATTAGACAGACTATTATAGTGAAATGGGTAACACGGCTCTAACAGTAGCCTTCTATTGTGAGGTCGCAGAAAAGACGGGCCTTTTTTTTTAGAGATCTGTGAAGCATGAAAAGATAACATAACTCATTCAACATGGGCAAATTGTGTACTAATTTACACAACTTCTAACCAAAATGAAAATGTCAGTGTTTTTTATATCACGAAATAAAAGGTTTTGTCAAAGGAGAAAAAGAACCTTTAGGATACTCAAAAAAATGAAAAACAAATCAGAAAAATAAATTCAGCCCAAGTGACTTTCTCTCAGTCTCGCCCACGTGCATCGGTCTTTGCGTCTGAGGTAGCCCTGCATTCCTCCAACAGGCATAATCCATGTTTGAATTCTTTCTACTATGTGTCTCCACTGATCAATGCAGTTATGTAACAGCAAACAAACAAAACAAAACTGAATAAAACATTTTACAGGAACAAAATTAATTTTCTTATAAGATGTAGGCTAATGGTCAGAGCTGGAAAAGGAAAAGCCATTTCAGACAAAATAACAACTACAAAATGTCAACATTTACACACAATGTTAAGAATTGATTGATTGATTGACTTATCTTTTCAAGGGAACTCAACCTAATTTCAGCCAAGACTGGGCACAAAATCAGACTGGAAACAAATTTTTGAGAATGTTTGTTTCTTGAAATGTCAACATCAGAAGAAAATATATATATATAAACAGACATACACTAATTGCATTTTTCATTATTATTATTATTTTGGTGGGGCTGTACTTCCCTTGTATGTAATCCAACTGTGCTACTGATTTGTGTTCTGCTGATAACAGGATACCACCACAATCATTTTCTCAGAGGGCTTCTATTATTAATTCTGTACCAACACATGCATAAATAAATAATGAAATAAATAATGAAAATGATATTACATTTGGCAGCTGGATCGTTTTAGATTTCCTGTTTGCTTACATTTGTTGTCGTCTAATTAGCTTTCTAAGGAGATGTCCTCCTTTTTAAAATCCAAACAGTGCAAACAAGGCACACATTGTCACTGTGTTTGTTCCCTTACCAGAAATCAGCAAATAAATTACCCAACTGTTTTATTGAATCAATTAGCTAAAAACATAAGCATTCCAAAATTAAAGGTTTTGTAAGTTACTACAATGCCAGTGAACTCCTTGATAAATTGAAACAAGGCTGTGATAACTAGGTGAATTCCACATAATTGTCTACATTGTTTACTTGTTACATTCTGTGATGAAACATTGGCTGTAACACGTAACCAGTTATAGGAAATATTTGGTTTTGGTATAATAATCAACAACATGTAAAGAAGAAAAATATTTTTTTCTTCAGTTTATTGATAAAACTTTATTTCCTAAAATCAGAGGTGGTTGCTGATTTAATTGTGAGTGTTTTTTTTTGTGGATAGAAGTTATATATGATACATTACAAAATATACTTTTTCAAAAATGATAAACTGCAAACTGCAAAAGTGGCTTTGAGATGTTGTTATGCTGAGCTTCATAATAACTAAGACTGTGCAGCTTTCAGTTGAGCAGTGCTGGGCTACTAAACTGCATTGTATAAACATAGCCAGATATGTCAAGGGTGTCATGTAGGGATTCCTTTTTATTTGAACTTTATGTGAAAAAAAAAACCAGTTAAACTGCAGCGAGGGGTTAAGAGCTCTTTGCATGTTCAGATGGTTACTTTTTCCTAATTAGAGTGATCACATATTCCTTTAAAATGTTCATACTCTGGTTCAGATTTAATATTCATTAGTTTGCAATACAAGGTTAGAAGTATGGATGAAACGGACTAAGCAACTTTTTCCTTTTTCTTTTTTTTTTTTTTGTTGAGATGTTTGCTTGCCATCTGTGTGCACCAGGCAATAACTATGTGCAGATGGTTTAGATTCAAAGACAGGTTGCTGCATGTGAAAAAAAAATTAAAAAGTGTTTCGGTTATTTTAACAAGATTTATTGCTGCAGTCACAGGTAACTGCTTGAGCCATAATGATAATTGTTAGTAATCCTTCAGAAATAGTCATTAGAAGTTTAAAAAAAAGCAGATTTTTTTATTTGTGTGAGAGAGAAAAACACATCATCACAAAGGTATGTTTACATTTTTGTCCAGTTTTAGCTATTGACATGCTTTGAGCATTTAATTTTAAATGTCAGCCCATACTGAATCAATTGCATGATAGTGACATTTTCAAAATGCTTTAATTTGTCAGAGTTAAAAAGCCATTTGTCATTCTGTGAACCAGGTTACACAGACCTAAAATCAAACATTTTCCAAAGTTTGTTTTAAGAAGAAAATGGATTTAAAGCAAAACAAAACAAACAAAATAGAAAATTTAGAATAAGTATATATACATATACATATGTATATTACAGTTACAGTTCTATCAAGCCATAAAACATACACCCTTGTCACAATCATTTAAATTATATTTTATGTTTGTTCTAATGTGTATACTTACAGATTTCCTTTTTTAAGGTATGAACTATCTTTTTCTGCCATGTGCATTTATTCAATTTATTATATTAAAGCAGTAGATCATCCAGAATTTATAAAATACATGTCTCTTATTTTTTTATATGTTTATTGCATATGCAATATTTGTGTCCAGACTGTACATATGAAAAATGAGGTCTGCATGTGTGTTTCTTTTGCTTGTGAAGTGTCTTTGGATTGTGGTATATTTGACCAATTTGAGGCACAGTTCACGGACTAATGCTTTCTACTGGCTGCTGAATGAACATATGACAATTAAAAAAGAGTCAGCCAAATTATTGCTGGCCTCTCGCCAAGCTCTGTATATGACTTCCCAGCGGTCAGCAAGAGATTATATAGTAGTCACTGAGAGATGAAACTGAGCACATAAAACTAAGGTTTCTGAAATAGATCATAAAAAAGCCTACAGTATAGTGGTATTTCTGGTATATATTCTTTGCTCGCTTTTACATCAATTAACAAGGACTTTCAAATTAAAAACAGCTTTAATAGAAAGGGATAATACATTATCCTTGTTGTTCCTTCTGTTGCTTTTGATATCTGTTTATTTAGGTTGTGTTGAATCAACATTACAAATTTCATAGGCAGTTAAGCTGTAAAGAAATAATGACTTATGTGAAATAATATGTAAGTTCTAAAAACACATCTAGGTAAAATATAAAATTGGATTACTACAATAATGCATCATTATACTTAGAAATAGAACATAAAATAACTTTTCTTAATGACTTTTTAACCCAATGCTTTTTGTTCAAAATAAATATATATTCATTAGGTTCTTTAATGTCCTGTATGAACGTGCTACACACAAAAATACTTCAGTTTTTTTTCAGTTTTTTCTGTTGGCAAACTCCCGTAATTGCTTTCACATGTAAACATACAGTCCATTTGCACGGTCTATCACAGCAGATTTTAGTATAATTGAACCAATTTAAACTCAGCTCTCTTTCCTTCAAAGTTAATAGGGGACTCAGGATATTTGGGGTTAAGTGTGTTTTTATAATTCAGGAGGGAAGATAAGAAAGTGAGATATTTATGATTGCTCAATTACCCTGCTTTCAATAAAAGACCTGATCAAAAGTAGCAAAGGAAAACCTGTGCTGTGGAATTCTGTCCTGGGTAACACAGCAGCTTGTTTTGATTTTCTCTTTGAGAGTGCACTCAGATGAAAAAAAAAAGAAAAAAAAAGAAAGAAAATCTTTTGACAATAACATCTTTGTTCAGATTGCAAAAAGCCACTGAATAAAGGTATACTAACAATTATAATTTGCAGAGCCAACACCTTTATAATGATGAAATGGGTGCTTTCAGGAGTAATGTTGCAATGTCAGCAATTACTGCCTTCATAAAAAAATTGTGACATTTTATTACATTTAGAGTAGCATTATTTTTCATAATATTGACAATATTTGCAGTTGCTGATTCCTGAAAAACTGCAGAGGTTTAAGAACATTTGACTAATCTGAATGGACTAATCCATAAATTAAAATTAGTATAGTCTTTTTTTTTTGTTTTTTTTTTAAGAGCAAGTAAAATGCCACCTTTGACAGTTATACATTTCAATCAATAAATTCATGAATACAGAAAAACTACATCATCAAAGTCCTTGAAAAAGAAACTAAAACTTGACTTGAAGAAAATAAAGTTTAATTCTTCCTAAATATGAAAAGATACAGTCTGATTAGTCTCTAACCAGAGTTTGATTCGCCTAAATTAAAAACTGCCTCAAATAAAATCCTTTTCTGGCAAATTATTTTGTTGTCTTGAACATTTTGTCCTATTAGCAATTTGAAAATGGTAGTTAGACTAAGTATTTTCTTTGTACAGACATAAGAAAAGAACAACAGAAGCTTCAGTAGAAATAATAGAATGTCATTAACATTAATGCACATACAAATGTTCAAGAGATGGCAAGCAATTATTTTGTTTCAGAGGTATATATGCTCAGTTGCTAGTAGGCAATCATTAAATTATTATAGTGGTAAAAACATGTTTTATGATGTCCACAGTTTTGGGCTATATGCAATTGATTAAAAAAAAAACTTTAGAAGAGAAGAACACATTTCTACCTGATTTCTGGATCATGAGCATTTTTGGTAGATTGAGTATGTTGCTACAGCAGTTTAGAAAGCAGCAACATGGTTGATGAGTAATTTAAGAAAATACTCAGTAGATTTCTTCTGAGACCAAACATTTTATGTCAAGTTTGTTTGCTTTCAGAAAAGACTGCATTGATTTTTAAGTTAAGTTTTCCTTTGTCTGATTGTTTATGTGTTTGTTTTGATTATTTTTTTCCTTGGGTAAATATATACTGAGATCCATGTGATCCCCTGAATAATGATTTTCCTTTCTGGACTATGCATACAATATTATGGTTTTAAGCTGAACATTTTCACTCAAATAAATAATAATAATAATGTTTTTACTTAACTGTGTCCTATACTTTCACTAAGATTATATATTTAATTAGTTATATTTTTACAATATTAAATTAAGCACAGTACTTAAAAAAGAACAAGAATGTGTTTAACTATATAAAAAAAGATGAACAAACATATTTTTGAATCTTTAATTTATTGCTGCAATGTTTCTTGTTTAAGAAAAGTCACTAAATAAAGTTCCTAGATGTTACTCTGTGTTAACCCCTTAAGATGTAATGCTTTATATTTTAATGTCTATTTATCTGAAATATATTATTAGATGCATTACATAACAGCTATTTATGTTTATATTGTGAACAATGCACATGTTAAGAAACACTTAATGTGAACCTGGTAGCTGCTTATAGCATACAATAACCAGTAATTTAATAAGTAGATATAATAGGCTAATTAATTTTGGCATTTTGTTGATCTTTTCTTTAATTAATCTGATTAACCAGAAAGACTGAGGGAATGGTTTTCTAGCAGCAATGAGGATTGAAGCCGTTTGTGTTAGCCCTGTTTCCATGATCTGAGCAGGAGTGCTATTGTATTGTAAACTCAGCCACAGGCATGTTTAATGCATTTTTTTCAATGTTGTATGATCTAAAACCCACAAAGTTTGGTTTGGAATTACCCCATTTTTCTTTTATTTTATTTTCCCCTCTCAGTATTTAACAATCGTTGCAGGTGAAACAAGCACCTGTTCATAGCACAGACTGTCCTCTTTTGGTTCCAGTTTAGTCCAGCTCAAAGTTTGCCTTCATGCATTATCACAATTTCCTGCTGTTAATATAAAAATGTGACATTTTTTTATTCCCTTTACACAAACACATTTTATGTACCACATATTTCCTCTGTGTGTGGGTATATATATATATATATATATATATATATATATATATATATATATATATATATATATATATATATATAAATTAATGCCATGTACTGGACATGACAGAAGTGCAATCAAGTGTATACATTTAATTGCAGTCTTATTAGCTTTAACAGGGTAGATCTTTATAGTTGCAACCTATTCATTCTGATGGGAGAACATCTGTGTGGTTAATGGTCTAAATGGTGAGAAAATAATTTTTTCTTCAGTTTAATGTAGAAAAAAGGAAAAAGACGTGCAGGGGTCCTTGGCTCTCTGTTAATTATTTTTCCCACTTATTTAAAAAATGATGCTTGGATTCTACAGGCTGCAAAATGTGTATATGAATAACACAGATGCAGAATGTAGTTTTGATTATTGATTATATTGTGTCAGCTTGAAAAAATGTTCAGTGGGAATTTTGGAAGCTGTTGAGCACAAAACCAGTGGTTTTATGATAGACTGGAAGTGAAGCCATCCTAGTAGCAAGTACCGCACTGACACAGATAACTACGACTGTCTACATACTTCCACTATTACTCTTGCTTGTACTTATTAGTACTTAAAAAGAAAAATCCTGTGAATTCCATATCCACATTTATTAACACAAACCACTTAGCTGAACATTAGGTTAACAGTATATGATGTTGACGATAATGCAAACAAATGTTACACAAAAGCTGCCTTGGAGAAGTTTCTTGTGGTCTTGCTGGTCCTTCAGCAAACCTGTTTTTTGGCATTTTTCAAGCCCACAATTCCAGCATCCCATTAATAAAAGAGTGAGAATACAGAACAGAGTGTTAATTGTTACCATGCACGAGACTGGCATGACTATAAATCACTCTGCTAATTGCAACAAATTGTAGGCTGACATTAAGCTATGATTTCAAACCAGCAAATATTCATCAACATCACCACTACCCCATAAAACACAGAGCAAGTGATTTCCTAATCCACACATATCTCAGAGCACAGCGCACACCCTCTTATTTATGTTTTTGCTGATGCCCAGCGTTTTACATAGGAAGTGTTAGTTAAATCCTTAAGTCCATTAGCAAGCAAATTGCAAGTGTTAACAATTGATTATGTGACTTCCATGTTCTCTGAAAGCAAAAGTTTTTTGATGGTCTGCAGCTTAATGGATTTTTTTGTCTATTGTCACAGGAGGCTGCCTAAAGCAAAGGCCTTTATGTCTGTGGGCTTTTTATGCAAAAATTGGCACCTTGGTAGCTCGGGAATACGCAACACACTTTATACAGTATGTGTAATAATACAAACTGTATTGTAGTTACATAAAAAAAAATATCCTGACCTCATTTTACATCACTGGTCTGAAAATTACAACTTGTTTTAAGCACAATTATTCTTCAATATGGCCCTATGTTTTGCTAACATAGAGGTGCAAAGCTTTACAATGTCAACTGGTATTTAGGCTAGCATGCCCTTTCAAATATGATATCTGCATGAAGGACTTTGTGAAATATATATAAAAAACATTCTATTTTATTAGTATTATGTATTTATATGTTTATTTATTAGACAAAAACACATTTTAAAAACATGAATTGCCTATAACTGATTTCAGGGCCAAGGGGATTTCTAAAAAGCAAAGTGGAAAAAATAATGGACTCGAAACTTTTCTTTTGACATTATTCTTTTGAATAATGCTTGTCTTATTTTTAATGCAGGTTCAGTTCTATTTTGCTGGGACATAGCAATATTGTTTCTATTGCTGGTGAATTCTTTTTAAGTTGTAATTGTTTGTATTCATATTTTTCTGTTGTGACCATTTTTGTTGTCAAGAATTAAACACTAGAAAATTGTCTTAAGGTTGCCGTTTAACTATGTTCCGTGAATGTGTATCAGAAGCTAAATATGTCTTAGCAAAGGTCAGTCGCTGATTTGTTATGTGGGTGTTCACAGTGAATTTTGATGTGCATTGATCAATTCTACATTCTTTACACCATAAATCAATGCAGTATCTGGAGATATCCTCGTACAGTACAGTAGATAATAAATCCAGCTCCGCATTGTCTTTTGTCTATTTTTAGCTTCTCCTCCTCCCCTCCACATAAACTGTTGAGATACGGACCAACTGATAGATCACAATAGCTGGCAGAGCTGTTAAAAAAATCCCTTTTGACACTCTTTAACGTTGACGGCTTATTACTGCATTCTCTGATTCGGCTAGATGTGCTCAAGGATCTTCTTGCTGGTCGAAAAGGTCGCTGCTTTTAGTTGTGCACTGGTAGAATACTAATACTGTCCTTATTCAAATTATCTGCAACAGCACTTATTAAATTGATGGCCTTGTGCTCTAATTTAATAGTGTTGCCGTTCAGAAGCAGGGCACAGCTGCACTCAGCAGTGAATTAGGAGGTTCTGAAGCAAAGTTCAAGCAGGAGCCCTAGTTTTGGCCTGCATTTTCCCACCAAATTAGCAGTCAGTAGCGGAGCATAATTAATTAGCACAAACCAGGGAAAGCTTGTCATTTAATAAGGCGCTTTTTTTTCCCCACTCTTTCTTTCTTTCTTTTTTTTTATTTCCACATTACACAAACAGTGGGAATTGATCCATTAAGTGGCTGGCTATTAATGCTGTTTAATGTGTGTCTCGTTGTTAAATTGAGACGTCTAGTTACATACATTCCACATTTAAGAGCTCCTTGCGGATTGTGCAGTGTTTGCAGAGATTCGGCCGGCCTGTGATTCCACAGAATCAATAATGGATTCATTAATGAAATTTGAAGAAGGCCGATTCAGATAAACAGAGAATGCCTGTCCAGTGTATGATAGCAAGATGGGAAACAGATGGGTCTGCTACAGCCTTTTTTTCCTGCATGTTTATTGTAATAATACCACTAAAGACAATTAACAAGGGTTAATATGCATTTGAAGTGCTTCTGTTTTTATGTCTGCATCAGTTCTGTCTCTTCAAACCATTAATACACCATGCCCTTGCTTAAATTCATCTGCTACACTTTACAAATAAATACTTTTTTCCCAGCATTAAAAATGCACTATGAAGTAGTATAGATACCAGAGCGATAAGAATCCCTATCGCCAGATAATAAGCTTAACTAATTTCAGAAATGACATCTCCGCACATCCTGGGATTGAACAGCTACAAGAAAAACCTTGTAATTCTTCACTAAGAGTTTATTTTTTCCAGACATTATAATTCATATCATTATAATTCTCTCCATTGCATTAGCTATATATATATATATATATATATATAATTAAATTATCAGACCACGTTGCAGTGCATATGTTATAGAAGAGAACATGGGAGGGCTTTTCTATATGTTGCTACCCCAGGAGAAGTGGTGTGGGGCATCAAATCAAACAAACAACTTTCCCTCTCCGGTCTTCAATATATCAAAGCACAAGCATTTCTCCCCAGACAGTAACACAATTCTTTAAGGCCTGTGCATTTCTACCAGCAAAGAGACTTCAGTATTATCATGTTATTAGAAAGCTGCACTGTCACAGACTGGTGTAGTGTGATGTACACAAAGTGGCAGTGATTGACTTCACCTTAAAGACTTTGAGTGATGGAAGAATAAAAAGAAAGTTGGGATAAAACTGATGCAGCATTTTTTTCTTTCTGTGCAGAGAGAAACTATTTTTTTGATTTTGTCTTGAATCCCAGCAATATTTGGTTATGAAAGGTAAAATAAATGTACGCTTAGAACAGAGAATTAATTTTGTATTGCTTTTCCTGTGGTCCTAACCTGCTATCCATAGCATTAGTAGGTGGAGGTTAACATAACAGCTTACAACACAAGGCTGGTGATGTTTGGTCTGGTGCCACTGTGCAGCATTGAGCTTTGAGACCTAAGCTTTCAAAAGTCTCCATTATGAAAGACTATACTCTGGGTGACTTGGGCCTTTCTACAGGTAATGAAGCCTGGAGTCATCCGGAGCAATATGCAGTAAATAAAAAAAAAGGAGGTCAGTCTATTTGAGCTGACAATATTCTTCTCCCCAGCCACCTCTCTGTTCATTTTCTCCCTTTCTAATAGGCTCAGCCAACATAAGTGTGCATTGTTATTTAGAGATTTATGTGACCTTGATTGAATTTAGCATGGTGATTTGTTTTTTGGCATTTATTTTGATGCATGTGGAAGTGAGTGTTAAAAGCCAGGAAAACAGTTCTGGGGATAGATTACATAACTGACTTGTGCTCATACACACACATACACACGCACACATGTACACTGACAAGTCTAGTATTGTGCAGTAATATTTAGTTACAAGATGCATACTATGTATTCTGACACATTGACAGGATAGGAAATATTGAATACATTATCATGGCATGGATGATATATATATATATATATATATATATATAATGTGTGTGTGTGTGTGTGTGTGTGTGTGTATATATGTATAGAATGATCCTAATATGTAAATAGAGCATTCAAGGGAAAACAAAATACACAGCAAAGTGGACAAAATATAGTATTATTCTTAAAATAAGCCGTAGCCCAAATATAATAACATTTCTTGCTTCATACTAAGTCTGAGAGGAACACATTTATCAAAGTGGTAGAGAACAGGGTTGCAAAGAGGGATATACTAGGCTATAAATACAGTGTACAGAATGCACATATTTGATCAAATGAAAATGGCAAATCTAATCTTTAAATCTCTCTCCTTCCTCCCCATTCTGTACGATTTGTATTAGGGGATATAGTGTTGATAACTTATTTTTTATATTTTCATATCAAGCTAAAACACCAACAATCGAGAAGTGTGTTTTTAAATTTGATTAGCAGATTTGAATGTATCCAATCGTAATGTCTATTTATATACTAAAAATGTACTTATGCACTATATTGATATAAAAAAGCAATTTAAGTTTTTTTAAATAAAATATTTAATTTCTTCTGCACAGAAAATGTTCGAAATACATTTCTTCCATAGTACAGACTGCAGTAATGTAACCATTATTTGGGATGTGCTGTCAACACACTTAACCAGCTCTCCTTGTTTCTTATCTGTCTATAGTCATTGTAGGGTTGCAGTCAATTATTATTACTCACACTCGCAAGCAATGGATTTCAATGACAATTACCACCATTTGAAAATGAAGGCTGGTAATGTTAGATGAAATAAACATAAGCATTTGACAACGTGGTTCATCTGGACTGCAGTTTACTACAAATCTCCACGTATTTTGATCCATTCTGTGTGGCAAACGACTTACGGACATGCCAAATAAAACCTTCATCAACAGACACGGTGATAAAAAATGCCCGTGTGGTGCTCTAATAACCTCTTAATACAATGTAGTTATCAATGAACACAAGAGGGGAAGAGCAGAATTAAAAACACAAAAAGAACTAATGAAAAAGAAGATGAATGCACTCAAAGGCAGATTGCCGGATTATTAATTGCCCGCCATCCCCTCCCACTGATAATGATAGGATGTATCCCGTCGAATTTGCAAAATTTATTTTATTTCACCGATTATTTATTGTTCTATCCATCATCGGGTGGTGTGTTTGGGATAGCAAGATTTTAAATAATGACTTTGGTATGATAAGCCTGCCTATTAATTCCTCTCACACTATTTTCCTGCTGACATTTGAACCCCTTTCATTATATAAAACACATCCTGAGTAAGACTTAGTTGAATAATAATAAGGGAGGGTAACGTGTTAAAAATTAAATCCTTGACAATGTCAAGTATATTCTGCTTTAAACAATGACCTCATCTAATGCTGTCTTCACAATGCAAGTACAGTATTTCAGAGCACACTTCCCTTTTTATTGCACAGTGTCCATAAATTTAACACGCCACAAATGTAAAGTTGTTTGTATTTTGCCCCTCTTTATTTATCACGTACATCAATAGGGAAATGGGGGCATGTCATTGCTTTTGTAATATTCAGATTCATTCAGGGTTTTCCTTAGGCTTTTGTGAACGACAATATAGGGGACCTCAATAAATTCCACCATTTCAGACAAGGAAAAATTAGTATTTTTTTTTTGGATCCTGTTTTATACACACACACATTTTCTGATTGAACAATGAATGCCTGTTTGGAGACAGAGGCATTTGATTTTAATGCCCTTCTTGTAACGGGTGCTGTACAATCTCAACTTCTAAAGATGTGTTTTCCCGCTCAGTTCTTCCCCATTCATACATTACAGTACTGATTTGCTGTCAATAACGTACCCACCCTTCAATCCCAAATTCCATGATTCCAGGTTTTCATGGGGTGCAACCAAGACACAGATGAGGAACACAAAGCCAGCCCCAGGTACTGTGTATGTAATATGCAATGGGGGGCTGGGCCATATGTTTGATTTAGTATGTGTGTTCCATCAAAACAAATAAAATGTCAATCTATGCACAAGGCTCAGCCCAAGTATGTGGGAACAAACAACCCTCCAGGTATTGCTGGTGTTCTTTGTGTATTGTTACGCATTGTTATTTAAAAAATAAAAAATAAAGTATTCCTGTTTTAATTACAGCAGGGTTAAAAAATCACTGCATTTAGTGGAGTTACTTCACTCACCCCCCCCAATTATTGTATTTATTCCTGAAGAGCCAAACAAACTAACACTGGATACTCTGAAATCCTTACTTTGCAGATTAATTTTGTAGACACAGTACACTACAGCACTGATAAAACCAATATCTTCCAACCCAAATGGATGGTTGCACTATTTGATTTCAGGTTTATATATATATGTATTCTAATTATTTTAAAATTGCAATACATATCACTAATATAATACACAAAAATGAACTAGTTATCTTTATGAGACATTACCATCACCTTAAAAATATAAATATATAGGTATATTGAAACATTAGGCAGTAATTCAGCCCACTTAGCCGATGGCCACAGCTAGTTATAGACAAGAAATCTGGAGTGTCTTTTCTTTTTAAGAGGCTGACAGAAATCTAGCTTTAAACTCATTACATAATGATTTCTAGCCCAGAGTTATTAAAAAGCAGATACATATTTGCCATGATTAAGACAAATTACACTTATTTAGAATCCAGAATATAGTTTTCAATGTGTTCAATAATATACACAGCCTCCTGTGTTTTGTCAAATGATGGTCAATACAATTCTGAACACAGACATGCATGTGCGCACACACACACACACATGCACACACACACTTAAACACATGCATATATATATATATATCATGAGAAAAAGAGGAGAAAGATACATACAGTATATCATATTTATTTAACAACAGATTTTGTTCTTCATTACTGGACTTTTTCTGATGGTTATTATCATAAGATAACACTTGGGTAAAACCTAAAACCTTACAGGCAATAAATCAGGTCAACTGAGTCATCATTGTCCAAGGCATCTGAACTGTAGAAATGCTGAAGATCCCACAGTGAGTGTGAAATCACTTGACCTCTAGCATTAACCTTTCTTGAGTGAATAGAAGCTGCTTTCCACATCGTGGAACAAAAGCAGGATAGTATTGATTAAACACCACACTCACTTGATATTAAACACTAGCTTAGCTCGCACTGTGCTTTTTCACTTCTCCCTGCGATGGCACGGGGAGGGGAGGCAGGGCTGGGTGACAGTTGTCCACATCTCCCGAGAATAGATGCTTCGTAATTTAGAGAAATGTTTACATTTCTTACTCAGAGTTTTCCTACCCCCCCAACCCCCATCCCCCCTCCCAATACCCCTGTCCCTCCCCTCCCCTGGGTCAATAAAAGGCAGCCATGATTTGCCATAAGTGCATAACGTCTGTTTTGACCTGTGTACTTTATCACCTGGAGAGTGGGAAGGGGGTCACTCGCCTTCTGCTTACATTGTCTAGCAAACTGCTGGCCTTTGAATGTTTCTTGACAGTAAAAGCCTATACAGGCTGTGACACGCGGTCTGGCTCAGTGGCAGCAAATGAAGGATAACCTTTATCTAGCTTTGAGCTAACTGCTTGAAAGACTGACTGTAAACAATGTGTTAAGTTTTAATTAATAGCAAACTGCAGAGTTATTTCTGGTAGAAAGAAAAACTATACTTAGTAATGGCATCGATTTCAATGACTCAAGATAAGAAAAGATAAACATTTGTTTAATACTACTGAGAAATTAACAGCCTTTGGCTAATAATCAAATTGTAAAAAAATCACACTTTGGTTCTTGCAGTGAGGAAGCATTTAAAAGGGGTTGAATAATGTGTGTTTTAATTAACCAGTCACTTGTGAACAAAACAATCCTAGAGTCGTATTGTTTTTTATTGATTCAATATTTTCATATTATTTATTTTAGTTGGGTACACTATTTTTGTTTTGTATGTTTTCATGCTGGAAATTGCAATGCGTTAAAAAAAATTGTGAGTTGCAATAATTTGGTAAAAAGTGAAAATGCACATGCATTACTAAATAACACTCATAGCCCATCCCTGTCATAAAACTGTTAAGAAATGTAATAATAAAACAAAAGAAGAGAGCTGTAGGCTTTACATTCATTATTCTGTGATGGTTTATGCATATTCAGAAGAGCATGGCTTAGATGAGTAAAAACTAGATTGGTAAAAACTTGCAACTTATTAATTTAAATAAGAAATTCTCCAAAGTCTCTTAGACTCTTAAAGTCATAGTCATAGTCATAAAAGAACATTTCCCATTTTTTTCTATACAATATATGTTTTTATAACTGATTATTATACAAATAATATTATTAAAATATTAATAATTAACATATATATATATATATATATATATATATACCTTTATATTACGAATCCAGAAAACAACAACAGTATACTATAGTCTTTTTAAATTGTGTTCCAGATAATAGGATTATCTTACAGTAAATAGTTGTTAATTATATGTGCATTTGTGTATTTAAAAATATCCAGCTTCTAGGATATTATAGCATTATGTTTCACAGGAAATGTGGCTTTAACACGAGATCTTCCAGCACTAATTGTTCCTTTCCTGTAATAACTAACTGCCAGTGAATATGTACACTCCCTATAATGTCTCAGCAGCACATTAAATGGAGCGTGCAGTGCACAAGTGTTGCTGATGGTGAAATAAATGTGTGTTGTAGCCTTCCTTTCCCCTCTTCCTCTCCAAACCCGATTCAGACTTGCTTGTGTGTTTCTCGGGTTTGTGATTTTCTTCACATGACTAGAAAATAATTAATTACAGCACTCAGTGATGATTTATGATATTACTGACATAATTAATGATACACATCAATTTTCCAGCTTAATTGAAGAAGGCGTGAACTATCGTAGACTCCTGAAAGCAGCAGCAGAGAAAACATCAAAGCACATCCCAGACGATCCTCTTTTTTCAATTTTTTTTAATAATGTTTGCCTGACACCAGCGACTAACTCTAAAAGATTTATTATCCCTCAACAAGAAGTTTTAAATAAAAATAAGAAATCAGACGTTTGTTTGTCTGAATGGTATATTTTTTTTCATAGTTCTTTCTGACCAGTGGTACCCTCAAGACTATAGGCAGTACACTAAGGTATAAATATTTAATTTACAGGAAAGGTATAGCCACATGTGCTGCATTTTAAACAGTGAAATGTATTATCTGAACTAGCTGTGAGTTTGGGTGTAATTAAAGTTTTAATTTAAGAGGTTTATCATTATAGTTGTGTCAGATTTGCGTATATATTAAGCAATATGCTGCTTTACCTTTGTTTTCATATATGTACTGTAAGTTAGATTTCTTCTGTCTCTCAATTTTTAAACCCATTACAACTCAGTTCTCTTTACAAAAAATAATGCCTGCAAGATTTGATTTTGACCAATGTTTATACACAGTATTGTTTACATTCTTATATATATATCAAAAGTTAAAATTGAATAAAATAACTAGACGTTTAAAACTGGTGACTTTTGAACTGTGCTGTTGTTCAGTTTCTTATTTTAAATCCATAACCCATATTCTGCACTTTGTTTTGTTTTTCTATTGTCAACATATAAAAAAAAATAACCAACACAATTGTACAGCATGCATAAAACCTCTGCTTATAATGATTTTATATAAAAATGGAAGACAGCTCATAAGCCTTGGTATTGCATATTTTCAAGTGTGGAGAAACAGGTTGGTAGAAAAAGGAAAAATCATTAGGTCAGAGTTAAAAATAAAATGCTACAAGCATGTCATCTCAGCCTGACTTGAGGCCAGAACTCCACTGAAAAACTCGAGCTGGGAGCTGAGTATATGCTTCAAGTGTTGCAAACTTGATTTGAGCATTTTATGGTGCTTCACTCAGATGCCTATTGAAAGTGTGATCAGGTAGTTTAGACTGTGACTGACTGAGTCAACAGAGGGAAAGTGGAGGATTAGTCTCCATGGCAACAGCAAAGTATCCCTGTTTGTAGACAGACAAATTCTGCTACATCTGAAACTGATTGACAGGTCTATTCCTTTGCAACTGACCCATAGAAATTAGCAAGTAAAAGTTATTATACTGGGCTGTATTGAAGGGTTCTCAATATCTTAAAGTGCTCTTGTAAGTTCTTCTGAGCCATTTGCATGAGAAACCTTGCACGGATTGTTCAGGGGTTCATATCTATGGTTTGATAGTTTCTTTGTAGGGGGGAGTACAGCCCACTAAGAATAACTTAATTTCCAGTTCTCTTCTATGACAGAATTGTCAGAGCATGGATTGAAGGGAGCAAACCCACTTCAAAGGAATGAGCTGAACAATATACAGTGATATAGTGTTATAGGAGCAGACACCATTCCCAACTTACATACCTACAGCTGTGTTGTGTTGCGTTTCACAATAAAAACAAAACTGAAACAATATTAAAGTAGGCTTTATCAGATTTGACATCAGATGAATAAAGATTTTCTTTAATTATTTGAAAATATTCCTAACAGTGTTTATTTTTTGCATTGTTACTGTGAAGTTACGTGTTATTTATGTAGATGTGTGCATTTGTGACACACACGTCTTAAAGGATATATTTGTATTTTGTGCAGAGAGTTAAGGCACTTGAAAAGTTTTGTTACCACAGCAAATGCACGCTGAAGTTGAAAAAAAAAGAAAGTCTTCTCTTAATAAAACCAGATCAGACTGGCTCAGACCAATGCTTTCAATAACTTATTTGTCTGGAAACGGTGTGATTATTGTACCACTTAAACCGAATTACAGCCAGCATACAAGCCTGCATCACTTCTGGCTCTGGTCTTAAACATCTGAAGCGGAATGTGCGTCTGATCAAACCGAGAGCTGGGCCTTTTTTTATTTGTGGCTTTTGACAGTCTAGGCTGCTGTGCCATTCAGCAGCTAATTATTGTTTTGCAGGGGTCTGGGCAGGCCCTGTTAGGAAAGTGCACAAACCCCTCTTTTGGAGGCACCAGAATAGAGCAGCACTAAAGGGGCTTTTGATGGCCTTGGCCTTCGAGCGTGGCACTAGCAGGAGAGGAGCTGCCGTCGAGCAGAGCTGGGGAATGTGCCGTTTCAGAGTCGGGCGTCTCAGAGCTGCTCAGTGACAGCGGGAGGAAAGCGGCCTAGGCGCTGCTATAGAGAACAAAGCTGAAAATGGACAGCCTGCTGTTCATACTTAGCTTTAATTAGCTAAACAATATATTATACGTCTTGAGATGCTTCCTGTGTATAGATACATACATGCATACATATATACTCATGTATGTGGATAGGTATATGTGTGTGAATTTTAAGCATATTTATTGAAAGACTAACTCATCTTTCTGAATCAGGGTGAAGTACAGTAAAGAACTGGACTTTTTCAGAACTCAAACCTCCTGAAGCATTCACTGAATTTAATTGTCTTTCTGATGCTGCCTAATAAAAGGAGATCCTGAATGATGTAGACTTTGGATCTGGTTTAAATGACAAAAGTATTCTTAATAAGTAACAACAATGTTATCATAAGAGTAGATGTAACAGCAGTAGAAGATTATAAGCATTTGAGAAATATATAACTGTCAGTAATCATGTAGTACTTAATTGTAAATACTCAAATATATAATAGTCATATATCATTAAATAAGATGTGTCATGCATACTCTATTTAAGGAACAGTTAAATACGAATTACATATAAGTATAATGCACTTCACATTATCATGAGTATATTGGTGTGAGAAATGAAAGATTAAGACAAAAATATAAAAATAGCAGAGCATCTGAATCACATTTTTCTTTATAATTGTATATGTTTAAATTTTGTTTTAGTTAGGAATGGAAAACCTATAATAATTGTATATGTTATATTGTAAATATATGAATATATATGTCCTGTTCTTGCGCTACATTTTTCTTTTATTCTAAGTGTTCTTTAAATTGTTATTTGAAAATTGTAATGATCACTCTACTTTAGCAATGAAGTTCAGCATTTTCTGTACAAATATGTCTGCAGGGGGCGCAATTGCACCACAAAATGAGCCAAAAAAAACTACCTTCTTTCCCTGCTGCTCTCCGAGAGTGAACGAGAAAGACACTTACATTTCCAAGTGCTTCTGCATTTCCTAACTGAGGCATAATTAACTGTTGTCAAGTAAGTACCATAATTATATTAAAACTTTTTTGTAATAATAAATATCGTTGTGAAACAGTACACAAGAACATCATAAAACTTTAAACTTACCACGCTATGAAAATTAAGATTCACGGGGGAATTTTTCAAATGCAAGAAAAGAAAGAACAAAAAAAATAATAATAATCTGTTAAAACGTATTACTTTATTATGAATTGTAATTCGACATTTTCAATTCTTATTTTTGTATACCTTATTTTGTAGGTCGAGGTTTAGTGCCATTACTCAGATGCAACATACTTGACTTGTGTATTGGCCTAACACACTTTATTGGGGAATATATATATATATATATATATATATATATATATATATATATATATATATATATATATATATATAAAAAATAATAAAACAATCCCAGAACATTTCTCGCAAATTCACCAATTTCAAACGTTAAATATTTTCACAATACCCTTTTTTTTTTTTAAATATACTATCATGAAGGACTTTGTTGGTTTTAACAATCAAATATCATGCATAACAAATTTGGTTTGTGACATGTACATTCTATCTTTAAACGGAATTACGGATACAACATAATTTAAGATATCAAATTAAGTTAATTTGTATGACGTTATATATATTTTCTATGTTAAGGTACATAACTGTGCCTAGGTTGTGAAATGTACCTATATCCACCTTAATCTCCCCCGGCTTAAATAAATTAGAAGACGATTTTGTACATGTCCGCATTTAACAGGAAAATAAAATAGTAACAAAAGAAGAAAACCCATCACTTGTTTTCACTTCAGACGCACATCCTAAAGCAAATTGACCAAAACAATTTGAATTAACTGTAAGTTTAATTGAATAGCAATCTGTATCACATCAAAATGTCACTAAACTATAACGTGCACGGAAACAGTCATTGTTAAACAGTAATAATATTCGCAATTTTTAACACACGAGTTTAATTTTACTGCTCAAGAACATACAGTTGATTTACACTTGATCTGCCAGTATATATGCAAAATATGTAATATTTTCTGTATTAATAATTACACATTTATTTTACCCTTTCTGCAAATGAAAACCATATGATAAATGATATATTAAAAGCCATTATACTTTAAGAGACTATTTGTCTTTTCTTTGTGTGTATGTGTGTAAAAATAAGGTTATTTTTTGAACAAGTAAATGTAATATTCTTTAAAATGTCTATGGACTTAATCACATTGTAGGTCAGTATCTTTATAAATTGGTGATGTGAACTTTAACAACTTTAATAATAATATAACAGTCTAATAGTTAAAGCCACCTTTTGTTTCTCTTGTTTAATTTTACTTTATCCTTTTGAATTGAATTAACTTTGGAAGCTGCTATGAAATTAAAATGCACATATTATTATAAATTATATGAATCAAAGATATTTAGACAAGTTTCCAATTCTACCAATTACACAATTTCCCAAATTTGTATATCTTATATTGAATAAAACATTATCTATTAGTATTTATCAACTATGCAGTAATTTAAACAAATTCATCTTTTATCTTTATGTTTAGCACATCCTTTTTTTACATAACCTTTATTTTAAAATCCACTGCTAATCAGTGCCTAAATTATTTAATTTCTTTGTTTTATTTTTATGGAATGCTGCACTTTTAATAGTAATAGCAATTGTAAGCCTAGATTCAGGCTTTATGTGCCTGTCTTATTCCTTAGCAAGTCACATGATGCGGTTTTTGATATCTGCTGTCTGTGTTGTTTTGCCTGGGTGTCTGGGATGCTGTTCCTTGCCAACGTCATCTTACAGCGACATGCGTCACTTCTGCCTGTGATTGTCTGTCGTTTCCCTTGTTGTTGCTTGTTCATTGGGATTGTGAGGCGACCTCGCGCCCCACACCCCACACAGACACATACACATACTTACTTGTGTATGTCCCTGGACACAATGTAACCCCCCTCCTCCCCTGTGCAAACCCAGTGTTCTCTTGCTGGTCAGCACATTGTCACCTGTGTCCCATTAGAAACATTCTTACATCAGCAAACTCCTTTATCCTCTGGTTAGGCTTTTGATTATATTAAATGCTTTCATTACGGGGTTACATTGTCTAAATCTACCTCTCTGAGTGCTCCCTTGAACTGCGATGCTGAGAAAGCAGGGTCATACACAATCAGAGTCCGACAGCCCACTTCTGAGATCCACTGCTGCTTTAGCTCGGGAATGGTGTTTAAATGGCTAGGTTGTAGGTGTCTGTGTTCTCATTAAGTTATTTAATTTTCTGCTTATTCCTGAATTTTTTTATTTCTTTATTGTTATTTTGGTTGGGTGGTAGATATATATTTTGTGTGTGTATGTATGCATTCATTATTATTTGTTTTATCATACTTGAAAACCATATTCCAAGTAAAAGATTTGATGTCTCAAAAACTCATAGAACATGGGAGGTGCTGATCTTAATACTATATAACAATGAAAGAACAATACAATGTGGTGTGGTGCAGTGATGATAGATCTTCCTGGTGATCCTGGTGAAACAGTTTGTTTAAATCAGATCACAAACATTTACAGTTTAAAAACTGTTAGCAATTTTCATAGTGCTGAAAGAAGTTCCAATCAGTGGGTTACTTTTATGTGGTCTCAGTTTATTTCACAAATAATTTAATTCTGTGTTGTATTACTTAAAGATGTTTATATATCTATCTCTCTCTCTCTCTCTCTCTCTCTCTATATATATATATATATATATATATATATATATATATATATATATATATATATATATATATATATAATCTATTGTGAGAATTGTGTACAAAAAGGTTTTCTCCTCAATGTCTGCTGTTAAGTGTGTAGACAGCTATTATCCATTACCAGATCTGTTTGTGTCAATTAACAATAATTGAAATGTAAACAATTGAGGAACATCATATTTTGAGTCTCAGTTTTTTTTCTCTGTAGTAACCACAAAAGCCAGACATGTCTGATTAAGTATTTTCTATCAATCATAGTAATATATATATATATTTTTTTTGACAAAAATATGAATTGAGATTATGCTTAACACATTTCTCCCATACAGATTGGTTGGATTAGTGAAAGCTGTGTTGTATGTATGTGTGTGTGTGTGTGTGTGTGTGTATATAGTTCAAGCATTTCCCAAAACTTACAATACTAGTTGATTCATGACATTAGTCTAATGGGTAAGGTTAGGTGTTTTCTGAGAACAAAATAATAACCCCTCTGGGTGTCTCGTAGGACACATATGGAATCACCCAGATGGTTTTGGGTTCATGTGCTGCAATGTCTGATGTCTACTGTGTGCATCATTTGTTATTTAAATGCCTTTTCTTGACATGCATAAGTTTTGGAATTTTAGTTAGAAGACACAAAATGCAGAGCTGTTATTTAGTTCATGTTTTAGAACATGACAATCCTTAAGCCATTGTTATAAAGCCAGTGATCCATTCAAAGACAAAAAGCATAAAAGCTTTGCAAATAGACGATTCAAAAACATGTGTGTGCTGCTGTAGGTAGAACCAAAAGCAGGCCACTGAATGCAATCAGCAGCAGCCTTGACCAGATCTAGCGTTTGCACCCAGCTGTCAATAGCAATGGCCTTTTCTTTTCTTTGGCAGAGTATTCATGCTTCTGCCAAATGCAAAGTCTCCACAAAGGGCTTTGTTTAAAAAAAATGTATTTCAATTAATTTATTTTATGCTTTTGAATTAAATTGGTCAGCTCAATGTTTCTTTCACTTTGCTGTACTGTATCAGTGTTGCCATTTAACAATTGTATTTTCAAAAAAGAAAGTCCATTCGTCATTCAAACAAGTGTTCTGTTCATGATCATGCTGATCAAGACTGAAGTCATGTTTTGTGTAAGGTGATTTGCAGTTTAAAGCCTTAGATAATATATGTTATGATATGCAGAATTATGAGTCAAAGTAATTAGCTTTTTTGTTGTTTAAGGGGGGTGTTGGGGGTGTACATGGCCGCCATCAATTAGAAATGTTGATTTTGCCCCGAAGGTTTGAGGAAAACCTTAAGTACATCTGTGTCATTGTTATGTTGAGAGTTGGTCTGTCACTTTCCGTGAGATGTGACATCCATACTGTGTAACAAGACAGGTCCCTTAGAAAATTCTTCCGGGGAGTAATCTACATGTTGTAACCTTATGCTTCCTATTGTCCGTATTCCTATTGTTACTAGCTTTGTAAAGATAAATTTGTGTCACTTGGCAGATTTGACCGCGGTACAATTGGTAGGCTGAAGAAGCAAATAAGTGTAAGGGATAAAACATCTGTAGGAACATAATATGAAAATGGACAGTCAGCATTATTTTTTTTTCTTTTCCCATTCAGCATTCACTTTTCCTACCACGTATAACTGCTAATCTGACTTTAACTATACAGTAAGTCACTTTACAAGACTTGACAGCCACAGATATAGCATTAATATAAAATGTCTATACCAAATTTCTGTAGCGTCAAAATATACATTTTATGCATCATAATGCAGTGGCATACTATTGAGTTGAGACCTGCTCATTTACTTTTTCAGAATTGTAGAATATTAGCATTTTAATAGCAAATGAACTTTATTAAAATAATTTGCCCACCTTCTTATTGAAGACCACGTGGATTACTCCATCAGTAACTACCTATTCTGGCTTCAGGATGCTTCAGATAGATTATGTGCAGGTGATTCTCTAGCTTAAAGGTTATCTTGTTTTGTCCCACCTGTCCAAGAGGAGGTAACTCCAATAAAGTAACTTACACTGGCAATAATAATACAAATAATACAACCTGTTGGGCACAGGGTGCAAGACAGGGTACACCCTGGTCAGGACACCAGTCCATCACAAGACAGCACACACCCACACCACAGTCACCATGACTCTATGGCAATTTACAGTGGCCAATTAACCTAAGCCCCATGTTCTTAGGGACACAGTGAGTCCCAGGAGCTGTGAAGAAGCAGTGCTAACCACCGCGCCTCTGTTCCGCCCTACTTTATATATATATATATATATATATATATATATATATATATATATATATATATATGTGTGTGTGCTTTTTACTTTAAAGTAAGAAATTAGATGGAAGAAGTTCTATTGGAATCCTACTTGTGTCATTGGTACATTGCATGACCTTGTGGCGACTTACTGTATGTATCCTCTTGTGTTTGCGTTTCATCCAGCTGTAAAATTAGATAGAGTGCACCCACTGTAAATCAGAAATCGCCTGTACAGAATGTATTTAAAATTTCCCTTTTAAGGAAAATCTCATTGTCCATGAGGGCCCATTAAAAGTGACAGCAGAAGAGAATCCCCCTTGTTGGAACATTGGGGCAGGAACCACTTATCTTAACTAAGTCCTTTTAGCTTACATCTTGCATGGCTACTTTTTTTTTAAGTGACTGATACTGAAGGGTTGAGATCTATCATCCTCGTCTATATGATGAATTTCAAGTGTTAAAGTAAGTTCACTTATTTTGATTGTGTTTCTAGTTTTTATTACTTCTTGCTCTCAAGTAATGGATTTGATTTTTTTTATTTGCCTTTGATTTTCATATAATTACAGTTTGGGAAAATTAACCAGGTTTTTCTTTTTCCTTCCCGTACCAAAGTGGTAGTCATTGTTGTATGCATCTCAAAGAGACTGTTATTGTATGTACCTAGACTCTAGACATTGCACTTTATAGAATAAAGTAATAAAATAGTTGTCACATATTTACTTTATCAAAGTGATTGGTCTTGTAAATTATTATTTTTTGTGATGTGCCTCAGATGAAACACCAGATGTGTGACTGTGTTAATGGTAATAATAGATACCATGATCTATACAGTTTGAAGGGATGATTTTTTGGTTCTTAAATTAAGTAGTCATTTTGTTAATCTCCATAATAAATACATCTTCTAAAGTATATCGTTGAATACTCATTTTATAAAATGCACAGTGAACCAAATCAATCTGAGAACAAAATGGAAAAAAATCAAATGGTGGCATATCTTTCACCCCCCCCCCACTTTGTCAGAGAGACAATTATAACAGTGTGGAAGAGTTCACTGGGTGTGAAAATTAAATGGCGCCATGGGGGCGGGATGCTAAAAAGACACAAGCCTCTACGGGCCAACTAGACTTTCATTTTGCATTTAATTTCTAACAATTGTTATGGATGTGTAGGTTTCAAATTCAAATGTCAGGCTGTAGGCTGGGAGTTGAGGGGATCTTAAGTTTCCATCAGAGATCAACCAACTGGTACACAGTGTGAAACCCGGAGAAGCAGCATGGAGGGCTGGACAGATTCATGCCCAAGTCCCCTGGATCTTCAGACTTGAGACGTGGCATTTCAGGTGGATTCTCCTAATATCTATATCTAATATCAATCTCTCTTCTGATGATGTTGTATCATTGTGATGTTTTACAACACAGTGAATGTTAACAGGTGGAGATTACTGGGAAATATTCAGATGGCAGGGGCAAAAGTCCACTGAGATGTGTTGTCTTATTGAAGCACCAGAAAAAAATGTTTTTTTCATCTTGTATAATCCACAGTTCTCACATTACCACAGCCATGCAGTCAAATATGTGCGTCAAGTTGATTGGGGTTTGACCAATGGGAATTCATGGTGGTTCTGACCCATGGCCACCAGCAGAGCTTTGTCTGCTATAGTTCCTGGGGGAGAAAAATTGAGATGTTTGGAAGAAGCAGCAATAAATTCCTACAGGAAGCCCAGGTGCAGAGCTGCACAACTCTGATTTCCAGGTTTCCAGGTTTTCATTCCACCCAGTCTCTTAACTACCAAATTCATCTTCATATTGGCCTGGTTGGACTATATTTCCCAGTTCCTTAGGTGCTGATAGTTCAGGGAAACCTATTAAAACCTACTAGATTGTGTTCCTCCAAGATTGGACTTCAGCACCCCTTGCTCTGGTGTTATAAGGTACAATGATGCTGAGTGAATACTACCTGGCCTTGCTTTAAGTGAGAGCTCAGCTATGGTTTGTTTTAATCTTTCTCACTTGTTACAGTATTGAAAGCAGATCAGTTGTCGTATTTTTCTAATCTTGCCTTTGCAAACCTAAGGCACAGACTTTTTATTTAGAAACTTGTCCGTTTTGACCCAGTTTTCATAATTAGGGTAGACGACGTGTGCTGAAATCAAGGCAGTTAGTTGCATTAAGGGCATCCTTCAGGATTCAAATCATATGCAAGGTGACACACAGACAAGTGCACTAATAAAGGTCAAAGCTCTTAAAATCATTGTACTGTTGAATTTTCCTCTTCTTATCTCCATTGGTACAGAGGATATGTCTGTCTTTGCCACAGTGTATTTTTATACCTCATACCTCAGGATCACTCGGATGTTTTACAAATGTATTTCAACTCCCATTTATTAAGTATACACAGGATGGAAGTTACTATCATAGCTGTCTACAAATTATTGGTGGAGGTGATGAACTCCTTGTCAAAACCACAGCGTGAAAACGTAGTTTTGATGTTTTTGGGAGGTATGAATGAGCGATTGAATAATTTTCAATTTTAATATCTAGGCTACCTCTCTGAATCATTGAATACATGAATGAATGTCTTTCCTAAATAGCCTGGTGACACTTAAGCTCACACAAGCATTACCTAATAATTAAAAATCTTTGATAAGGAATGGACATTTATTTATTTGTTATGTGGGTACAGGTATTGTTTTTAAAGTCTGTATCGCAGCATACTATAATGCATCAATATGAAGGTAAAACCGTGTTCTTTCCTTTGGTGCTGTTCTGGTGCCCCTGAAAACAGAGCTCTGATGTTGAAGCGCTAGCCATGACCTGCTCAGCAACCTTGTTACTTACCGGGGCTTTTCATGTTTCATGGTCGCTTTAGTCTGTCTTCGTCTTTATCTCCTTCTTATTAACATTATGAAGCTATACAAATTTTTAATGGCATTTTTATCAAGCACCCTATCTTTTCCACCTTATTCATGTGAAACTTATGAATTTTCTTTATTTTAAGACACCATTAAAAATTGATCAGTTATCATGTGATTAACTTTGAGGATTCTAACCAGCAGCTTTTAAGCATATTTGCCTTGCTAGGGCCTGATTTGTACCTTGCACTTTTTTCCCCGAGTTGTATTTTGCAGATAAAAAAAGTCATTTTGTCAGCATCAGCCTTTTAAGGGTGAGCATTCTGATTTAACCATTGTATTACCACGAGAAGACTAATGAGCATCAAAATTACATTTTTTTGGAAATATATATATTTTTAAACACTAAATAAGAAATTGTGTATGAAAAAAACAAAAAATAAAAATGTATATAAGGCTCTGGAAAAAATTAAGAGACCACTCCAAGTTCAGAAATCAATGTTAAGTGGTCTCTTCATTTTTTCCAGAGCTGTATATATATGAAGATGAAATAATAGAGAAGCTGTAGATTGAAGCAAGTAGAAACATCTTGGGGAGCCTTCATCCAGCAGTGGATTGATATAGGCTGATGGTGATGATATATATATATATATATATATATATATATATATATATATATATATATGGGGGTTTGAGATATATGTTTACCCATTTGCCTGAAGAGTAAAGTATTTGACGAACACACACAAAAATGTCCCAGAAACACAAAGAAGCATGGAAAGATTGTGCTTGGAATAACAAGAGGATAGAAAATCAAATAAATGTGTCTGAGAACAAGCATTGGTATGTGGCATCTTTGAAAGTGATGATCTTAAAATGACAATGGACTGGACACGTGGCAAGAAGAACAAACTAAAGGAGCTATGGAATGGATCACAGAGATGGAAAATAACTAAGAAGACTGCCATATAAAAGATGGAAAGATGGAATCAAAAGCTTTGCTGGTGTGACATGGAAAAGAGATGCTGTTAATCGAATCTGTAACATGGAAACATCCTGGGGAGGCCTTCATCCAGCAGTGGATTGACATAGGTAGTTGATGATGATGAAGAAGAAATAAATATATCATCATCATCAGCAGCAGCAGCCTTTAATGATCCACTGCTGGAGCCATAATTGAGCACTGGTAGTTTGCATTGATCAAATACTTTTCTCTTAAGGCAAATGGGTAAATTTCCTTTCAATAGTGTGCAGTTTAATCCAAAATGAATATATTTTATTGATTTTAATTATATATGTATATATATATATATATATATATATATATATATATTATATATATAACAGTACTGTGCAAAAGTTTTAGGCAGGTCTGAAAAATACTGTAAAGTAAGAATGATTTCAAAAATAGACCTGTTAATAGATCATATGTATCAATTAACTAAATGCAAAGTGAGTTAACAGAAGAAAAATCTACATCAAATCAATATTTGGTGTGACCACCCTTTGCCTTCAAAACAGCATCAATTCTTCTAGGTACACTTACACAAGATCAGGGATTTTGTAGGCATATACCACATATACCACACAGGTGCTAATGATCATCAATTCAAAATACAATCATTAACTAAACAGAAACCGCTGTGTAGGAGGAATTAAACTGGGTGAGGAACAGCCAAACTCAGCTAACAAGGTGAGGTTGCTGAAGACTGCTGAAGTTTTTGACTACTGTCAAAAGTCATACACCATGGCAAGAATGAGCACAGCAACAAGACACAAGGTAGTTATACTGCATCAGCAAGGTCCCTCCCAGGCAGAAATTTCAAGGCAGACAGGGGTTTCTAGATGTGCTGTCCAAGCTCTTTTGAAGAAGCACAAAGAAACGGGCAACGTTGAGGAGCGTAGACGTAGTGGTCGGCAGTGCAGGCAACAGTGAAGCATGGTGGAGGTTCCTTGCAAGTTTGGGGCTGCATTTCTGCAAATGGAGTTGGGGATTTGGTCAGAATTAATGGTCTCCTCAATGCTGAGAAGTACAGGCAGATACTTATCCATCATGCAATACCATCAGGGATGCATCTGATTGGCCCCAAATTTATTCTGCAGCATGACAACGACCCCAACCATACAGCGACGGTCATTAAGAACTATCTGCAGCGTAAAGAAGAACAAGGAGTTCTGGAAGTGATGGTATGGCCCCCACAGAGCCCTGATCTCAACATCATCGAGTCTGTCTGGGATTACATGAAGAGCTGTGGTTAGTTCTCCAAGATGTTTGGGCCAACCTACCTAGCGAGTTCCTTCAAAAACTGTGTGCAAGTGTACCTAGAATAATTGATGCTGTTTTGAAGGCAAAGGGTTGTCACACCAAATATTGATTTGATGTAGATTCTGTTAATTGATAAATATAATCTATTAACGTGTCTCTTTTTGAAAGCATTCTTACATTACACAATTTTTTCACACCTGCCTAAAACTTTTGCACAGTACTGTATATACAGTTAGGTCCATTAATATTTGGACAAGGACTCAATTGTCATCATTTTGTGTCTGTACACCACCACAATGTATTTGAAAAGCCTGTACTGCAGCTGTCTTTAGTTCCTGCTTGTTCTTGTGGTGTGTTGCCTTCAGTTTTGCCTTCAGCAAGTGAAATGCATGCTAAATTGGATTCAGGTCAGGTCATTGACTTGGCCATTGCAGAACATTCTACTTCTTCACATTAAAAGAGTCTTGGGATGCTTTCGCAGTATGTCATTGTCCATCAGTGATGTGAAGCGCCATCCAATGAGTTTTGAAGCATTTGGGTGAATCTGAGCAGATAATATAGCCCTAAACATTTCAGAATTCATCCTGCTGCTTTTTTCAGCAGTCACATCATCAATTAATACAAGGGAACCAGTTCCCTTGGCAGCCATACATGCCCATGCCATAACATGCTTCACAGATGAGGTGGTATGCTTCGGATCATGTGCAGTTCCTTCCCTTCTCCATACTCTTCTCTTCCCATCATTCTGGTACATGTTGATCTTTGTCTCATCTGTCCATAGGATGTTGTTCCAGAACTGTACAGGGTTCTTTAGATGTTTTTTTGCAAACTCTAATCTGTTCTTCCTGTTTCCTATTTACATCTTGTGGTAAACCCTCTGTATTTATTCTGGTGAAGTCTTCTCTTGATTGTTGACTTTGACACAGATGTGCCTACCTCCTGGAGGGTGTTCTTGATCTGGCCAACTGTTGTGAAGGGGTTTTTCTTCACCAGGGAAATAATTCTTCCGTCATCCACCACAGTTGTTTTCCGTAGTCTTCCGGGCCTGAACTGACAGACGTTCGACCTTTTGGTGTTCTTGAGCTCACCAGTGTGAATGTACCAAATAGTTGATTTGGCCACATCTAATGTTTTTGCTATCTCTCTGATTGGTTTGTTTTGATTTCTAAGGCAAAACTGAAGGCAAAACGCCATAAGAACAAGCAGGAACTAAAGACAGCTGCAGTACAGGCCTGGCAGAGCATCACCAGGGAAGAAACCCAGCATCTGGTGATGTCTATGGCTTCCAGACTTCAGGCAGTCATTGACTGCAAATGATTTTCAACCAAGTATTGAAACTCATAATTTAATTCATGATTATGTTAGTTTGTCCAATTAATTTTGAGCCCCTAAAATTGGGGGGACCACATATAAAAATGGGTGTAATTCCTACACCATTCACCCAATTTGGATGTAACTACCCTCAAATTAAAGATGAAAGTCCACACTTAAAGCACATTGTTTCCTTTCAAATCCGTTGTGGTGTACAGAGCCAAAATGATGAAATTTGTGTCCTTGTCCAAATATTTATGGACCTAATTGTATATATATATATATATATATATATATATGTAGATTGTGCCATATAGGCATACGAGTTTTTAATGAATGTCTCGTCCTTAATTGGTTAATTAAACTTTTTGGAAAATGTATTAAGCAATTCTCCAATTCCTTGATTACTAAGATAACTTTTTACTTTAAAGCAATACCCACATATAGTAAGTGATGGAGAACTCTAAGCATTTCATATTGTGGTAGAAGCTCCTGCTAACAGTTTAATACGTAATAAAAAAATATATATATTAACAAACAACAGAAACAGCGTGAGAGTTTGGAGGGTTAATGTATCTTCCTTTGCAGATGATAGTGCTTTCCATGCTTAAGCAGTGTGCTATTTTTGTGGTAGTTTGCATTCTAATGCTCCAGCTCTTGGCAGTCAAGGACAGGTGATTGTTTGTCAAAGGAAAAAAGATGCAGCGCTGGGGTGCTACCACCTTTCCAGGGGAACGGAATTTGCTGCAAATGTATGAAATTCAATCCAGTTGTTTAGTTATTTATGTTCATTTCCCCCCCCACCCCCTTTAATAGCTGCTTATATTGTCTAGGTCCTTACCAACAACAAAAGGATGAATACGCACATACAGTAGGTCCCTCTGGTTCTGCCGCGAACATGACACATGTCAGCCTATGATAAATTGGCTCGGTGTCTGTTCAATTTCAAATGCAAAGCTCTGGAGACAGAGGTGTTAGAAAGCAGGCATAATTCTGGCGCGCAGAGGCCTCAGATGCACAGAATTAGTGTGCAGAGAACAGATAAGAAAAAGAGGAAGTTTTGTGCAGGTTGTTGACTTCCTGGGGTTGAGGTAATATTGGCAGCTGTTAGGTGTGTGTGTGTGTGTGTATGTGTGCAAAGGAAGACAGTAAAAATTGAAAAAGCAGCTGTATACGATAATGAGCAGGATTTCAGGATTTGAAATGACAACTGTATCGTCCACAAATGCTGCTATTTAACCCCCCCCCTCTCCTCCTCCAGTCCCCTGTTTTCACCCATTTGCATGTCAATTAGATTTGGAAAAAAACAAAAAACAAATATTGGGTTCTATGAAATGTTTGACTAATAATCTGTGGGGCCTAATCAGTACAACTGGGCTAAGAACAGTTGGCTGTCTGTCAGATGCACAGTGTTTGGGAAAATGCACAAACGTGCGCCAAATCCAGTTTTTTTTCCCTTCAGAAGCGGAAAGCAGTAAGAAAAGAGCCTCTTCTTCCAATTCTCTCGTTTCCTAGGAAGAAAGGCAGGCATTTCCTTAACAATTCTCCTATAAGGTGACAAAGCTGATATTATGGTAATGTCAAAATAATCGTAGAGAAAGATGTCTCATAGAAAGGGTTGACAGGGATATTCTGTAAAAATCGCAGGGTCGCTGATACCCTCTCTCCCGCTCGCTTCCCTACCAATTTCCCACTCCGTCTTTTGTCTCTTTTGTGGCAGAGAATAAAATACTCTATTGTATGGGTTTGATTATGGCGTTGTGCCATTTAGCCCTAAAGGATTATGAGACACATTGTGAAACTACTGTTTTAAATACCACAAGAGAAGTTGATTCGTTGGAAGATTCCAAAATGCTATTAGACCAACAGGGAATCTGCTAGCTTTTACCTATCTAAATCCCAAATGGTTGCTTCATGCATATGTTGTAGTCTGGGTGTGTCTTCAATGTTGTAAGACTTACCTGCTGCACAGAGCAGGTGGGACCTGCAAAAATAAAATTGGATTGTCTCCCTATCTAAGCTGCAGTTAGATACCCTGGGCTATTCATAACTGCTAAAATGTATCATTTCTAGGCTGTAAACAGGCTGTCATATCCTCTGTTGCCTTCAGAGGAGATATTCTTTGTATTTCCTTAAATTATTCACTCATGAGGAGTATTGACAAATTATTTATGGCATGTCAGTTTTTTTATGTTGAAATACCGTAGCTTCCTCTTGACTCAACTTATGTTGTCAAAAATAAATTGAATTTGGAATTTTGAAGACATGTACATCCATGTTAAAGCATGCATGCTTATACATATATAATATTTATAGTTACTTTGATGTAGGAATGTTCAAATAAAATGCATATTGCATACTTCTGGAAGGTAAATCTTGGCCTTTTGTATTATTTTAGTCTTCAGTATAGAATCATAGGACTGAAGTATACTAAGAATCCAATGTGATCTATTTCAACGGTTTAAACCTTCTCTAATTTTGGGTAAAGCATTTTTACTGCACATTTTGTACACAACATCCACACAAGTGCTGTAGTGCTGATTGAAGTAGTGGGTATACTCTATATGCAAAGTTCCCTTCAAATGTGTATGCCCTCAACTACACCACTGATTTAGTCATTGAAACATAATTCTTTAGGTATCTAAGTTTATTTAGGTATTTCTATACTTTTTGTGCATTAAACTAACTGAAGTGCATCCAAGGCAGTGAGATGGCACTGCAATACCTTAATGCTAAGGTCACACTACACTATTTCTACAATCCGACCCGATTTTGAGAACAGTGGGTAACTCACACTTAACGACCGTTTTTCACTAAATGTATGTCTTTTGCGTCGTGAAGGAGACCCACTACACGATCACTTTAGTACAGGGACACACACACGTAATGACTGATCTGAAATCCTTTGTTGTGGGGCTCTCCGACATATGATGTGATTGGGGTTGGTGGAATTCTGCAGATCTGTGCAGAACTGTGGAAATCTGCACAACAAGAACACAACCAGAAGCTCGCCGCTGTTGCTGTCTGCATTTGTCTGTGCGGACAAACAAAAAGCATAGCAAAAAGAGAATGTGGGTGAAGGCATGACTGAGGAGCTGAGGGCAATAGCCTGTATACTCTGGTGAGCAACATTCACAGGCTATATCCATTCTACAGATCATCACAATGTAGGTATCGATATTTTGTGCACACCTGTGTCAATTACAGATACTAATTGGTATTTGTATTTGAAAATATTATTTTCCCTGTATTCAAGTATTTTTAAATAACCTGCCCCAAAACAACCATTGGTATTTGAATAAATACTTATTAAAATCAAATACTCTTTTGATGTTTATTCTTCCTGTTTATTTTTTATGTCTTCAGCTCAACTCTCATTGGCGGCTGCCAGTCTCCATGTGACGCAGATCATGTCACCTTATATGATCGGTGCCGATCAGTCGTAAATATTAAACATGTTTAATAAAATTGGGGCTCCGACTAGCTTATGATTGGATCGGAGGGCAAAGCGACTGCATCCTGGACCTTCTCACGGGCAGCAGGCACGTGCCCAGGCCAAACTGCTTGTCGTCGAGGGCCAAAAAAGTGTTTGTAGTGTGACCTTAACTTAAGACAGAAAGATGACTACATTTGAGAAAATAAAACATGCATGCCAATATAAGGGGAATCTGAATACAATAATTTTAATAAATTTACTGTGAAAACTATTTGCTTGTGGTAAGCCTTAAATTTGTTTCCGGGGCAATCTATTCAGGGATATAATTTAGTGAAGTTTGACAATTCATCTTTAACATTTACTTGGCTGCTCTGTTTTAATTGAACACAGTTTTTTTCTATTCATTGTTTTTCCATGATCACCTTTACTGGTGAAATTTTCTGTGGGTCAGAAAAAGGTAGACAACCCCCAGAATGCTATAGCTATGTATTATTGCTATTTGCCTCTTGATGTCCACAGAGAGTATGGTAGATTGAAGTTATTTTATGCTTGGATTACAACTCTGTTTCAGTCTTCTGCATGGTCTCTCTCTCTCTTTTTAACCAGCTCACTGTTTTTTCCATTTTGATAACCACTGCTTTCTTTCTTTTTTTTGGTACAGTGATAGGAAGGCAAAGAAAATGCAAAAGCAGCATGTTTTGTCAGCCATTATTATGCTATCTGTGTTGTTTCTGATCACAGGTGTAACACATTTGGAATGAGCAATACATGTGCTGCATTACTGGAATTAGGCCATTCAATCATAAGAAAATATAAACTGAAAATTTAAAATGTGTAATCACTTCACTGTAACTATTAATGCTATAGAGAGCTTACTTTGACTGTGAGTCTTTATGCATCTATATTTTTAATTCCTACTAGGTAGATCCTCTGTGATTGGATAAGAGTTAGATTGAAAACATGCTTGTTGACATTGATCCTACTGCATTGCCCCCCCACACACACATTCACAACGCAAGCCTTTTTCATATCTCAATGGGTGTGGAAGGGTGCGTGGAGATTACATCACATACAAAAAGTGATGGAAAGCACATTGCTTTTTAAAGAAATCTGATGTATCTTCAAAACAATTTAGAGAAAACAAAACACACACAACATACCTTTTGCCAACACAATATTAAACATGTTACAAACTGTTGATTAGTTACATTATATATATAAACTAGAGTGTGAGTAATTTTTGAGACTACTTTCACTATATAGCAGGAATATATTCCAGATTGCAACAGCCCTTAAATTAAGTACCATTTTGTTTAGAAGGTGATGAATGATAAGGCATAGCAACAATTATATATTGTAGCTATGCGAGTAATAAAATAACTTTATTTTATATCTGTTTTTATTGCAAGCCCAGTGACAAAATGTTCCATAGCTATCATGGCTGGCCAGACTCTTCTAGTTTCTTGATATTATTTTTATGGATTACATTATGATTTTTGTCGACTCTCTGAAATCTTTTTCTAAAACCTTTTTCTAAGACTAATTTATGTTACTGCGTTTGGCTATGTAACAAAGTGTGTTTTTTGCATGTGACATTTTCCGGAGTCGTGTTACAGGGTTTATGGATAGAGACCAAATACACAAGGTAGTAAAGTATAACAATAAAATCATCCACAATAACTAAGAAAATACATTGTTTCCCTGGCTGTATTTATATATCCTGTTTTATTATGCAAGACCTTCACAAAGTAATTAAGAGAAGATTCTCATTGTCAGATTTATTTGAATCCCGAAAGAAAGAAACAAGACAAAGCTTGTTAAAGAAAAGTGCATCTTTTTGAATATGTGTAGGGACCAGGTTTGAGGTGTGTGAGCTGAACTAAGTGAGGATTGCATTAGGAAGATGAAGGTAATGATGTGAGTTGCAGAACACTCCATGTTGACGTGACCTCCAGCTTGGAGTAACTGTACCAGTGTGTTTCTCATTTATCTGATCCCTCATGATAATTGTGCCTTGACAGCATTCGTGTGCATGCTAGCGTGTGTGTATGTGTGTGTGCGCGAGATTAATATGTATAGTTTTACGTATGTACATATATCACAAACCTTTTGTTTATTGTTTTTGGCCGCCATCCAAATGTATTGCATTGGAATCCTTTAATCCCAGACTGTAGAGCTCATTGCATTATGCTTTATCCTTTTTATTATCTATGGATTGTAGATATATATATTTTTAAAAGCAGTCTACAATGTTAAACTTTCTTTTGTCACCCAGGCTTGGATAAAGACTTCAGCCAAAGAAATACACACACACATTTTTATATATATATATATATATATACACTCACCTAAAGGATTATTAGGAACACCTGTTCAATTTCTCATTAATGCAATTATCTAACCAACCAATCACATGGCAATTGCTTCAATGCATTTAGGGGTGTGGTCCTGGTCAAGACAATCTCCTGAACTCCAAACTGAATGTCTGCATGGGAAAGAAAGGTGATTTAAGCAATTTTGAGCGTGGCATGGTTGTTGGTGCCAGACGGGCCGGTCTGAGTATTTCACAATCTGCTCAGTTACTGGGATTTTCACGCACAACCATTTCTAGGGTTTACAAAGAATGGTGTGAAAAGGGAAAAACATCCAGTATGTGGCAGTCCTGTGGGCGAAAATGCCTTGTTGATGCTAGAGGTCAGAGGAGAATGGGCCGACTGATTCAAGCTGATAGAAGAGCAACTTTGACTGAAATAACCATTAGTTACAACCGAGGTATGCAGCAAAGCATTTGTGAAGCCACAACACGTACAACCTTGAGGTTGTACAGCAGAAGACCCCACCGGGTACCACTCATCTCCACTACAAATAGGAAAAAGAGGCTACAATTTGCACAAGCTCACCAAAATTGGACAGTTGAAGACTGGAAAAATGTTGCCTGGTCTGATGAGTCTCGATTTCTGTTGAGACATTCAGATGGTAGAGTCAGAATTTGGCGTAAACAGAATGAGAACATGGATCCATCATGCCTTGTTACCACTGTGCAGGCTGGTGGTGGTGGTGTAATGGTGTGGGGGATGTTTTCTTGGCACACTTTAGGCCCCTTAGTGCCAATTGGGCATCGTTTAAATGCCACGGCCTACCTGAGCATTGTTTCTGACCATGTCCATCCCTTTATGACCACCATGTACCCATCCTCTGATGGCTACTTCCAGCAGGATAATGCACCATGTCACAAAGGTTGAATCATTTCAAATTGGTTTCTTGAACATGACAATGAGTTCACTGTACTAAACTGGCCCCCACAGTCACCAGATCTCAACCCAATAGAGCATCTTTGGGATGTGGTGGAACGGGAGCTTCGTGCCCTGGATGTGCATCCCACAAATCTCCATCAACTGCAAGATGCTATCCTATCAATATTGGCCAACATTTCTAAAGAATGCTTTCAGCACCTTGTTGAATCAATGCCACGTAGAATTAAGGCAGTTCTGAAGGTGAAAGGGGGTCAAACACAGTATTAGTATGGTGTTCCTAATAATCCTTTAGGTGAGTGTATATATATATATATATATATATATATATATATATATATATATATAGTCACCTATTGCTGAGGATTAGCCTTTCTGGATCTCTTGTACTGGTGCAATTATATTTGAGTCTGTAACTGATATTGACACTTATTCTTTTAATCTGTCAGCCTGAAAAACATGTGTTTTTTTGAACTCCCTGTGCTAGCCTGGTGTATAAATAGTGTGACCCTGCTTTTGAAATTTTGAATGCAGGTTGGCGTACTCGGTTTTCAGTCTAAGTGAGAGTGCTCAGAAAGGAACTGAGGAGATTCGCTTGGGCATCTGGATGCTTTAAAAATAGAGAAACAACATCTTGTCCCCTAATTAGTCAATATATCTCGAGCTGTAGACTCCTGTTTGTGGAGCTGGTTTACAACCATAGGCAAGATTAAATGGTGAAAAAGGATGTCCATATTCAACCATCATGTTGATCAGATGTCATGAGTTTTACCCAGACATTTAGACACGGCAGGTAAGATTTACAGTGAGGGAAAAAAATATTTGATCCCCTGCTGATTTTGTACGTTTGCCCACTGACAAAGAAATGATCAGTCTATCATTTTAATGGTAGGTGTATTTTAACAGTGAGAGACAGAATAACAACAAATAAATCCAGAAAAACGCATTTCAAAAAAGTTATAAATTGATTTGCATGTTAATGAGTGAAATAAGTATTTGACCCCTTCGACTTAGTACTTGGTGGAAAAACCCTTGTTGGCAATCACAGAGGTCAGACGTTTCTTGTAGTTGGCCACCAGGTTTGCACACATCTCAGGAGGGATTTTGTCCCACTCCTCTTTGCAGATCCTCTCCAAGTCATTAAGGTTTCGAGGCTGACGTTTGGCAACTTGAACCTTCAGCTCCCTCCACAGATTTTCTATGGGATTAAGGTCTGGAGACTGGCTAGGCCACTCCAGAACCTTAATGTGCTTCTTCTTGAGCCACTCCTTTGTTGCCTTGGCTGTGTGTTTTGGGTCATTGTCATGCTGGAATACCCATCCACGACCCATTTTCAATGCCCTGGCTGAGGGAAGGAGGTTCTCACCCAAGATTTGACGGTACATGGCCCCGTCCATCGTCCCTTTGATGCGGTGCTGTTGTTCTGTCTCCTTAGCAGAAAAACACCCCCAAAACATAATGTTTCCACCTCCATGTTTGACGGTGGGGATGGTGTTCTTGGGGTCATTCCTCCTCCTCCAAACACGGCGAGTTGAGTTGATGCCAAAGAGCTCGATTTTGGTCTCATCTGACCACAACACTTTCACCCAGTTCTCCTCTGAATCATTCAGATGTTCAGAGGCAAACTTCAGACGGGCCTGTACATGTGCTTTCTTGAGCAGGGGGACCTTGTGGGCGCTGAAGGATTTCAGTCCTTCACGGCGTAGTGTGTTACCAGTTGTTTTCTTGGTGACTATGGTCCCAGCTGCCTTGAGATCATTAACAAGATCCTCCCGTGTAGTTCTGGGCTGATTCCTCACCTTTCTCATGATAATTGAAACTCCACGAGGTGAGATCTTGCATGGAGCCCCAGACCGAGGGAGACTGACAGTTATTTTGTGTTTCTTCCATTTGCGAGTAATCGCACCAACTGTTGTCACCTTCTCACCAAGCTGCTTGGCGATGGTCTTGTAGCCCATTCCAGCCTTGTGTAGGTCTACAGTCTTGTCACTGACATCCTTGGACAGCTCTTTGGTCTTGGCCATGGTGGAGAGTTTGGAATGTGAATGATTGATTGCTTCTGTGGACAGGTGTCTTTTATACAGGTAACGAGCTGAGATTAGGAGCACTTCCTTTAAGAGATATAAAATACTTATTTCCCTCATTAACATTCAAATCAATTTATAACTTTTTTGAAATGCGTTTTTCTGGATTTTTTGTTGTTGTTATTCTGTCTCTCACTTTTAAAATACACCTACCATTAAAATTATAGACTGATCATTTCTTTGTCAGTGGGCAAATGTACAAAATTAGCAGGGGCTCAAATACTTTTTTCCCTCACTGTAGATTAAATGCAAAAATGTTGAAATTGGGCATAGGATACCTGTCAGGTGGCACAACAATGATTGGATGCCTGAGGTGTTGATTATGTAAGAAACATTTCCTGGTGCTAGAACATGACATGAACATGAAAGGATCTGTTGTGTTGTGGGTAGCAATTTGATATACAGTAAATGACCAATACCAAAATAGTTTGAAATTATAAATAATACAAAAAAGTCCTCCATTGTATCATACGTTATAGGACTATCATGACCGACACAAACAAAATGGCACATCAGTCTTGCAGTTGGTTGTGAGTTTCATCTGACAGGCACAACATGATTTCATTCACAAGCCAACCCTTTAAACTGGCTTTGCAGTAATACCCAGTAAACAGTAAAGTATTTGAACAATACCAGAGAAAAATAATAGCGAATTGTCAGAAAACTAATTAAAAAACAAAGATGTGTTAGAGAATACATAAGTTAATAGTGGGCGAATTTTGACAAATGGATCTGCAAATTAACAGTGATCTTGGCCTTAAATAGATTTTTTCCAGTCTACATGCCATTGTCTTAATTTATACCTGTTTTCATAGTGTTTGTGGGTCCCAGCAGTAAAATAAATTCTGTTGAGTTCATATGATAAATAAAAGCAGAAACCTAATAACTTTTGGGTAAACGGCAATAAAAATAAACTTACAATTATCATTTCTAATATACACAACATTATGTAAGAAAGAGAATAACAGTTTATTGTGTTTTTTAATGTATTTTAGTAGATTATTTTAGAGAGATTCTGCAGTGAAAGATACCTATCAGCCTGCCTATTTATCAGTCTATCTAATTGCATCTGTGTATGTATACGTGTATACATGCACACACATACATATATAGTGTGTTTAGACATCAGAAACACTGTGATCTATAAAAAACATTAATCATCATTCATTGTATGTTAATAAATTCAGAATTTCCCCATTTACCATGCAGCCGTCCATATACAGTGGAAATGCAACCTTTAGAGAGCTCATAAATCACAGAGACTGAGTCATCTGACAAAGTACCCAAACACTAAAATAACCAGTCCCCAGGGCACAAACACATGATCTAATGTGCAAAATCATATTGGGGACAAAATAACAGCTTGCCAACTTCTAGTATATGGTCAGGCATTTGAAAATGACAGGCTAAATCATACAGACTGTGAAAATGTGGGCTTCATGCAAGCCCTAGGCCTTTACAGTTTATAATTTCAATAAAAGCTTCTGCTGTGGTGCTCCACCAAATATAAGTATACGGAAGGTTTTGGAGATAATGTGTGAAGCACCTTATTAGATTAATTCATTAGTAAACTTCAAGAAAGGGAATTGTGCAAAATGCAATTACGGGATCCACTCAATCATCTGATTCATTTAAACTTGGTAGTATGTACAATTGGACAACTTTTATGGGGAAATGGAGGGAATACAGAGAGTTTCTGAATTGAATGTTTAGGACACAAACCTTTATGATTGCAAGATGATCTTTTTACCAGTTAATTAATTCTTGCCTTTGGAATGAACTGAAAAATCATTTTAAGGTTTTATAAGATCTACAGGTTTTCTTTTTGATCCATGGATTGTGATTGTGCTTGGCTTTTAATTAATCAAAATACATTAAACTAAAAGCTACAAAGTGTCACAGATTCCATAGGAGGCATGTTCAGACATCCAACCATAGCTTTGATACAGCTTTACAAAAACTTTGGACTCTTGCATGTAGTGCTTAAAACTAACAATGCTTTTCAAAGTAGCCACAATTTAATGCCCTAATTCAAAGACATCCTATAAAAATATACTACGAAAGTATGCTATTAATAATAATTACTATGCACAAATGGCTACATAATAAATTGTCTCATGAAAATAACAAAGAGATTATTTATTTGAAGCATTATAGTGTACATGTTGCTAAAAAGACAAAATCTGTTTATTTGATTATAATAATTTGCTTAAATTATGAATATATACGTGTGTATATATATTTGTACGGTATATGTTTTCTCTAAAAACATGAGAACATTTGAATTTTGGCAGGAATCTAAGGATGGGAGATTCTTTAGATGTGAGTGGTAACTGCAAGTTTTGGTATTTACATTTTGGAATATAGATAATGGAAAAGTAATTACCTGTGCACCACTTGACTGAATACAGTGTCTTCTTGCAGACAATTAGAAATCACAATTCTCATGAATGCATTGTCAATGTAAACACCAGTACAGAGAAAACCACAGTATTATATTTTCTTTTGTTTCCATTTTCCCTTTTTGTGGTAGATTATTTTAAGAGACTGTTAAATTCAGAACCTGTACCAAAGTGTTTGGACATGACACAGCCAAAGGTGGCTATTGTCTTTATAGCATGCTTCATTAAGAAGATATAATGTCGTAATTCAAATTAAGCTTTGGCCATTTGAAATGAGTTGTTGCTGAGGCTGTTGTTTTTGTTATTATCTTGTATACATTATGTATCCTCTTTGCAGCAGTGAGTACTCCACAAGGCAAGTGATAGAAGTGATCAATCCTAAGATAATTGATTTAATATTTGATATTTACACAATAGCCTACATCTTAAGTTTACCGTTAAAGGGTTCACACTTTTTTGTTAAACATAGTTGCACCAGAGTGCTTAAAAAGCCATGCAGATTCATTTATGTCAGATAAGTAAGTGCTGGTGGGATTTCAGAAGAGCAATTACTTGCAACTTTTTTTTTCTTCATTTTTTGGCTACTGTAAGTTAATGTAGATATTAAAGACTTTTTAATGAAGTCTACAGTTTGGGTCTCCTAAGGGAGATTACTAAACATATTTTTAATTGTAAAGTGCTTTCAAATAAGGTCCTGAATTTGTGTGTAGTAGTATTTCACTGTAACTTGTCCCACTTTGATTTGAACATTACAGCACTTCAAGTTTGCTCCTCTGACTCGTATGACCTCGTAATCTTCTTCATATTGTGTTCATCAAGTGTTTTGATTGTTGTTCTCTGGATTAGTTGGTTAATTACTTCTAAGAGTTTTCACTATTCTCTATTTTCTGGAAATCATTAAATTGCATAGGCTGTACTATGGAGGATAAACTCTTATTAAAAATCCAACTGATATTATGTTAAAATGCTATTTTTGTGTTTTGTTTGAATGCAACTGTAAATGTATACAGCATTTTGTTAGCCCTTTGCGAGTTCCTGGCAAGGATTAATGGTGATGTTATAGTTTTTGTGACTGTTATCTTAATACATGTATATAATTTGTATGTTTTTTATTGTATTGTGCATTCTTATACTGTTGTAGTGTAAACCTCTCTGCCAGGATGTTATTGCAAAAAATAATTTGTCATCCATTGACTAACAAATAAAATGTTTCTACCCAGTGGAAAATCTTATGGTCAGATCCTCCGTTTGTTTGTAGTTTGTAGTGTGTAGTCTGTGATAGGTGGGTGGGTCACATTAAATAATAATTTAATCCAACCTAAGGTGTGCCATTTCATTCCAGCCTCCCTTCCCTTTTCTTTGCTATTGGGACATGAACTAGTTTTCTGTCTCCTTGTTTGGGCAGATCATTCTCACAACCTCTGCACAGAACATTGTGGCAAGTTAGCTTGTAGTGAAAGACCATGAACAAAAACTGTTCTCTGCTGTCTCTCTGTGAACTGAATAACTGGTACAATATCATGGATAGAGTATGAATACAATTAAAAAAGGACAAAAAATGAAATAAAACATGCACTACACAGAACAAAATCTCAACGAGGATAAGACAATTATCCTTTATATGAATTCTACAGTCTAGTGAAAGTAATATTCAGCCCATTGATGGTTTGTGATTCAGCAATATCACTGTTATTTTCTAGCTGGAAACAACAAAACTAAAAGGTTGCATAATTAGGAAGAATTCTGAGTTATTGTTATAGTTTTCTGTCTCCACATTTGTGTGTCTCATTGTCATATGCATTCCCTTTTCAGGTTTGTAATTAAATTAGTATTGCCATTTCTTCACGAACATGAAATAATGTATCTAGTCAGATAAAGTAAACGTATTGTCTAAGAAAACCACAGTGCCATATATACCAGAGCTTTTAAACCACAAATCCAATATAGTCCAGAGCTTTTTAAAATCACAGAAAATATTACATGGGGAAGTTACGGAGGGTAGATTTTAAAAGTTGTCTTAAGGGAATAAAAAACTGCATCCAGGCTGCGTCTGTGACTCATTATTCTGACATTTTATCAGTACGTTTAATTTTTAACAATTCTAAAGTGCAGGTAATAGTTAAGAGAGGTAAAGGGTCTGGAATTAAGCAGTTATACACAGAAGGGTAATTTGGTTTGATAAATGTGCCTATGCTAGTAACTAATAATACATATTTTAAGTAGCACCTCGCCAGCACAGTAAAGGTAGCATCATTATTAATGTCTAAGCTATACTGTGTTTCACACAGGGTTATGGTGCAAGGTCAGAGCGTGTTTCACTGAATTAAAAGCCATTTTGAGCTATGGCACTCCTAATCAACTCAGACCTAAAGGTGCATAGCTCAGTTATAATGAGGCACCAATGAATTTATATAAACAGCAAGATATAGTGATTTATAAAGGCGATGCTCTATCCTTTTAGCTCGTTAGCAATGACTGATATTCTTTATTCTTCAGGCTTTTTACCCTTAGGACTGAAGCTTTTAACCAAGTAATATCTACCCCTATTGTCAGAATATGCATTTCTAGCAGGACACTTATCCTAGTCATTATGAAAAGTGGAAGTACAATGCAAGAGTAATGCTAATGCATTCCATCTAAATAAATGATTTCCGTACTAAGAATTTAGGGATCCACCAGAGTTTCAAATTTAGGCATTTGAATTCATCTTCATATTTTATCCTGCCACCCTCTTTAAAGAGGCATAATCCTTATTACTGGAAATGTTTTGCATTTAAAGGATTTTTCATTTATGGGAGGGGAGATTTGGGGGGTGGTGTCGTTTTTTAGTGATGAATACTTTATATAAATTAGAATTTATTTTTCTTTTAAGTCACATTAATATACTTGGCCCAAAAAAAGAAAATGATGCCTGGCTCATTTTACTTTCCAACAAAATCTCCAACAAAAAAAGCCTGTGCCATTAATAATATACTGATTAGGGATCTCTCAAATAATGATGCTTATTCCTTCACACAGATGGAGAATTAATTCCGAAGAACTGTAATGGCAGAGAGCAAGGGCAAGAGATTTTTTAACAAGTATTGATCTAGCCTCTGGAAATTACTGGGTCTTCTCGGACCTATATTTTTTAAAAGAAACGCTTTAGTTAATGATACTTCTGCTCCTTGCATTAGAGCACCAGTGCAGTGAGCCGTGTAAGTTCTCTTCCCCACTGGTTGTGCTGGGACCCGCCAGGACATTAGCAACTTGATCGGTCCTTTTGTTGCATGGCGCCTTTTGTGTTGCCCTTGAAGGAGAAAGGGAGGGACAGGACCACCTTTACATCTTGATATTCCCATTCATGCAGCTTGCTGTTGATCATCAGATTGTGTTGGGCTTATCCCCACTCCAGCTCTTCCTCCCAGGACTGATTTCATCTTAATTTCGTTGTGCTATTTATTACATGCTGCTGAACAGATGAAAGCTACAATATAGTATCCTCTGTGTCTCCCCCCTCCCACCCCTAAAGTTAGGCAGCTAGGAGTTCTGTAAATTTGATTTGTCGGTAGTTGTTGATGTTGCCAAAATGCCAAAAGGAAAAGTCCATCAAAGTTTTGTTGTAACCTCTGAGCCACACGTTTTAGGCTCTTGAATAAAATAATCCAAATTATTGGATTGTTTGCTTGGAGGCAGAGATGTTCAGTCCTATAAAATATACAGTAGATATCAAGCAAAAATTTGCTGTAGCCAGATTCGCTTTCTTCTGGTGAGGGAGGTCGGGTCAGATAGTCTCCCCCTGATCTTTGCGTGGTCCTCTCAGTTGTAGTTCCTCTGGCTCAGCAAGTCTCTTGGTTGTTCTAATTTTCCTGATCCATGTAAATTAAAGATTCGTTTTTTGTGTGCAAAATTAGGATTAGTGTAGCGCTGTGTGCTTTATCAATGATAACACTATGCACTGTGTCAGACAGACCAAATATACATGTAAAGTTAAATATGTTTTCTGTATTCTGTGTTTTCATACTTGGGGCATTCTAAATTTCCATTTCAACTTGTTTCACCTATTGGAAAACCTCAGTACAGAAGCTATGATGGATTCAATGTTATATTTTTGCAGGAAAGGTTAGATAACTAAAAACAAGGGCAGTTTCAGTTAACTTCTGCTGAAAAATAAATCTCGGCTTCTATATACATTCTTGTCTGATTCACCTTTTGTGTTGTTAACCATGCACATTTTTTTAAATTGTCAAAGCTGATCTTCTGCTGGTATGATATAAAATGCTTTGCTGAACATTGGGGAAAACCATAACTTCAAGACAGTGGAGTGGAGTTGGCAGTCACAACTTTCCATATTGAAAATCTGTCAGATACTTGATTTCTACGATTTTATTCAGTATAATATTTAATGGAGTATTCAAATGCTTTGGGTAGCCATCACAGCACTAGAATCGGTACAAGAGACATTAGGTCTGAGTTAGCTTTAAATTAGATATGCAGTGAATAAATTATTGAATGTCCTAAGTGATAACAAAACCTTCCTTACATGGTGTAATTACATTTAAAAAAACATGAATAAGGAGACTGAAGAGATGGATACACAAGAGAAAACAGGAATATTACTGTGGGTTTACAAAAACACATTTCAGAAATGTATGATCTCATCATATACATTTAAGAAGTTTAATGTTCAATTCAAGTTAAATTTTTTCACTGCTATTTTACACTGAATGTATGATTAAACAGTGCATGCCTTCATGGGGAAGGTAAGAATAATTTCAGAATGCATAGAGTATTTTCTGAAGCAGGTCTGCCCTATTGTTTCATTTTTCCCTCTGGATTCCAGACAGCGAGAAGCACAGAGCAGAGTAAAACGTGACTTGTAAGATAGTAATATGATGAAGATAAAGATACTTTCTGGTGACAGATATCACTATAGTACGCCTTATATCACTACACCATATCACATCCACACTATCAATTTAATCTGGAACAGTAATCAGATTGCAAGCCATGTCGTTTTCTGGCTGTCTGCTCCCATTATTTCCAGAAACTGACATTGATATCTGTGCTAACTTTAAATGGAGAATCTCAGAAACTGACACTGAAGTGGTCCAAAAAGACAACAAAAATAAATAAACCAAATATATTTTCAGGTCTTTCTAAATCTGTGCCTCACAATATTTTAAGTGGGTGAGAACAATACAATTGAAACCATCGGTAATGTGTTGCTTCAGTGTGAGTCTTTACCGATGGATTAAAAAGGAGAGAGCCTATACCTACAATACAATTTAATATACCTTAAATATTGGGCCATGGATAGAAAGGCAGATTCATAGCTATGAAAAGTGAGCACTGTTTATAATAGCACTGCATGAATGTAGCATATAGTCTTGTAATTGTGAGTAAACCTTTACAACACAGGGCATTTTTGATAGGAATGAGATAGTCCTGTTGAGTCCTTTGTATTCAGTGTTATCAATATATTCTATTCCTTGTTGACTCCATCTCCCAAAGCCCCCTCTCCCTACATTCACTTTTTACTAATGAAGTCAGATTTGGACAATTTACAGCACTGTATGGGTGAAAAACTGGAAATTTGATTCCACTGTGCTGTGTTCAAATTATTGAACCTTTATCTGGGCATGTCAGAAGCAAGAACTCTTGGTGTATTTTCTGTATCTGTCGAACTAATAATTCAATAATTGTCATTTTAGTATAGTTCTTGGTACTGTTAAAACAATAAATATAAATATAAAACTCAACAGCTGGTGTGAAAGTTCTTATATACTCTCAAGCTTTCCTCTACAGTTTTTTGTGATTTATTTTTATTCACTTAGATTTGATGACCATCCAGGGTTGAGTTGAATATTTTTTACAAATAGATTTTGGAGCTGGAGGTTAAAGTATAAAAAATAAAGAAAGAAGGATACAAGAAGTAAGTATTTGTTGTTTGTTGTGCAGATCAGCTTATTCAGGTAGTTGAGATGAAGCCTGTTGAGACATTACCTTCTGGACATGATATGAAAATCATACAAATGGGTAGTAAACATTGTAATTTCAATCAGCGTTATAGTTATTTTAATGCCTTTGCGTATTAATTGTGTAAATGCAGTTTCAAGTTTCAATACCACTCCATAGCAGGGAAACAAGGGGTGGCCAAAAAAAAAGTAAGTCGTTCCATTTGATTTCTGCATCTTTTTCAGATTGTTTTTTAAGAATAGTCTACTATTGGGGATATAGCTGTGGAAATTATCCAGATGTTTTGTAGAGGTATTAGAGTGGATGCTTTAATGCAGATTTTTTTTTTTTCTCGTTTCTGTTGTTCAATTTCACTGTGTAGTCTGTAAACAAGTTGGGGTGTCAGATGCTTAAGGTCATTGATTCGTCTTACGTTCACTGCGGGTCATGCTGGAGGAGAATGCCTTAGGTTCTCCAACACCAAAATGAGAGCCACTACTTTGTTCCCCAGATAGTACCCAGAAGGACTCGCAGGCTCTTAATGATTAATGCCATCGCAGTCCAGCCACAAACCTTTCTCCCGCAGATAATGCCAGGCAGCAAGCGCGCTTGACACTTTTAATGTATAATTAAGTAGAAAAAGTCAGCACTCGGTATGCAAATTTTTTAAAATGATAAATGATGCTATACAGCAGTAGGGATTGATTTGGTGTAAATGAAACTAATTAAGGAAATGTCAAACATAATTAATAAAACAGGTTTAAGCTGCAAAACATTGTCAATTGAATGAATGAGGAAGCAGTGGCTCCCATTGTTTCAGCTTTATTTAGGGCTTGTGTTTTGCTTGTTCCTTGCTCCTAAATGCACTTTCTCCACCTCACACCCTCCTCTACCAATTCCCTGAGAGGGGGGAAATAAATTTGCTTGTCTCTCCGCTGACTGTAGAAATTAATTGCTGAAATCTTGTCCCATCCAAGTGTTACATTCACTCACAGGACATTAACATAACTAATTTGAAAGAACCCAAATGACTGCATAATAGAGCACTGTCAGCATGGATGACAGTCGCTGGTCATACCAAATTAGTTCTGTTTTATAATTGAAATTTTTCCCCTGTCCCATTTTTATACGTTTTTTTTTCCCTGTCTCGCCTTTTCATTTTTGATAAGAACAAAGGTTTTATAATTTATAAAAAGAGTGCTTGACCTATAATTAGAGGGAAGAAATTAGGGAGGGGGATGTAGAAGAGTCAGATTTCTAGTCCCAGTAATGATGCTAGAGACCTTATGGACTCCAGGGAACCTGAAGAATAATGGAATCTTCTATTTTTATGGGCGACCTGTGTACTAGTGCTGACTCTCACTGTGAATCCACTTTGTATCGCAGATCGCTTGCTTAACACTAAAACTGCCATTGGATCCAGAGGCCATTATTCCAAATGTCAGGCTTTGCCCATGTCATTCGCAGCTGCTGCCCTTGCCAGTAAATGAAGGAAGGAGGCAACATCTGCCATTTTCTTCCAAGCAGACTCAGCTGTGATAGCGGGCTACCACGGGAGAGTAAAGGGGACAGAACTTGCACACCCACTGTTGCTCAGATTAATTTCTAATGACCTGTTTTTCTTGATTTCCCCAAGAATGCTCTTAAATCACACCAGGAGTTAAAATTAGGGTTTGAACATGTGTGTATTTGTTTGCACAATAATAATAGTGGTTGGTAAGATATTTGTAAACTCTTGTTTAAAAAAATATTCCTCTCTCTCTTCCTCTTTTATCTATAGAAACACCTAATAAACTATTCAGTTTTTTTTTATTATTTCTTTATGCACATGCCTAAAACACTGCAGTTCATTAAGCTGTTTTCTTTCCTATTATTTCATAAACCATGAGAGAAATGTATTATAATTAGCACTAGTTCATAATGAGTGTGATCACATGAATTATGATTTGAGTTAGGCTTAGGGATATAATTTTGTATGAATTATTACCACACGTAATTCTCCAGGAACACTTAAGAACTCATCACACACACATTAGAACAGTGTCTTTCATTAATGCTGAACTCCAACACTCCTGATACATCTATATTGTATGTGTGTGAAGGCAGAAATGGTGGGGAGATGACGATTTTTGTACCCAGTGAAGCTCAAATGGACACAAAACATTAGTCTGTCTTGTAGAATGCTTCTTTAAAACGGGATACAACATCCCTTAAAATTGAAACGCATCCTTGTGTCCTGTTGTTTCCCAACGAGATATTTGGATAGGAGATTTATTTATTTATTTTACTCATACATTATTAGACTTTACGTCACGTATGCCACCCCTGTTTAATTATGGTGAGGTGGTGGGGGGGGGGCTCTCTCTTAATCTCTCTCGCCGCACAGGCTTGGCTCGAATCTCGGATACACACACACCAGGAGCAGCAAGTGGTTTAAAAAAAAAAGATAATTTATTTCAGGAGGGTCAAAATTCCAAAAGGGGCTATCCTAAAAATAGTACAAACTATTTAAAATGCCTTTAATCTAGGGGCGAGGAAAACAAAAAGAAAACAGAAAATATTATAATTAAACTAAAAAATAAAATGGGCAATTGAATATTCTAATAAAAACAGACTCTAAATACCTGGTACCGGAGTCCAATTGTCCAAACTACATTCTCCCCAGTCCTGCCTTGGCCATACATGTCCCCCTTTTTCCATCCATGTAGGGACGATTGTCTTTGAGGGTGAACTGAAACTGCCATGTGTTACTTAAACGAATGGTTAATATTTCAATGCAGTAGGCAGGATAAGGGAGCCTTTCTTGACATTTGAAACAGGCCATAAGCACTTTGTGTCCTGCACATTTCTAGGATGATGTGGCAAGTATGACTACTTTGTACGGAGTGAAAAGTGAAAACAAATATAATAATAATGGTAAAGAAAATGTAGCACCAAAAATTAGTAGCTTTTGGGAACTGTAAGGTTAAAGTAGCATAAAATAAAATGAACACATATATATTTAATTTAGTCTTAACTTGATGGGAAATAAGTTTTGAACCTTAGATGTTTGCTAACATGAACTTAATAATGTTTTTTTTTCATTTTAATTGAAGGAAAGCTGATTTGATGTAAAAGAGGGAACAGACAGTACCCGAAGAGAAAGTGTTCAGTATTTGTCATGTTAAGAACTGTAATGACTAATTTTACAAACAGAATGGGAAGTTACAAAGTTAAAGGGTTTGAGTCATTTAATGTCCCTTTGTTAGGCAGTTGACAGGCTTTGAAATCTCTCTTGCAAAATAAGGTTGTGAGCATGCTATTTAAAAACTGAAAAGTGCGTCATGATATATCCTCTAAGTTTAAGCACCTGCATATACTGCCTTTAAGGACAACTCAACAGGACCAAAGCTGACCAAAAATCTGACCTAAAATGGCCTACTAAAGAGCTAGCCCTGCGATGACTTAGGTCCGTCCAAACTGTAGTGTACGTAACTGGTCTTAGGGAGGTTGAACACACAATGTGAACATCTGTAGGCCACACCCCCATGACTGAAGTGTCATTGTAGGTATCTTTTCCCAGCAGAAGAAAATTACATGACAATCTATAACATTTTCGAGAAGACTTATTTCGTTTGAAAAGGTTATGTATGTATTTGAGGAAAATATTTGGTCCGCCATTTGGGTAAATTTGGGTAAATGAATTTTATTCATTTACTATTTACTATTTTCCTATCTCTGTGTTTACAATAACCAAAAATGTACTTTCAACATGTTGCTTTATTTCTCCTTTTTTGTATTAGTAATGAATGTACATTTGTAATGAATGTACACTTGTTGTTGTTTTTGTTGTGTTGTTTTTGTTTTATTTGTATACTTCTATCTTTGTGGGAGGAGAAAACTCCTCCATAGGTATATAGGTGATGATTCTAGCGTCACCCAGCATGTTTTGTGATTAGGAGATATGCTCCATCCGCAGTGTAAACCAATGCTTACTTTAGGTGTTACCTTGCAGTTTAAATGCAGTAGTATTGTGTAAATGGATAATGTTTGATCATTCCGTTGTACGTGAATTATTTACACAGTCTTGGAAATTGATTTAATTGATTTGATTTCTTAATTTAATCAGGCCTTTATGACCAGTTGACTTTGTGACAGTTGTAATACTGTAGAAATCTGGTCTCTGATCCAAATTGTATTTTGTTTAAAGGGAACATGTTGCATCTATCACCAATGTGCTTTTTGAAAATCCTGTTGCATTCCCACTACCTCATGTAATACATGCATTGTGTTTCATGTCAATTAATTAACAGTCAAGTAAGAGTCTAAATCATTTGGTTTCATTCTAAATAGACTTGAATATTTTTAGGCATATCCCATAAAATAATGTAATAAATACCAATCTGAACTAATGGCTTACTCATGCTTCATGGGCAAATTTTTTTTGTAATGAAATGTAGAAACATTCATTGTGTTTATTTAGTTTAATTTAAGATTACGATAATTAATGTTTCATTTAGTTTCCAAAGGATTACACCTGATCATGATTGTCTAAGTGTTTGATGTTGTGAAATGGTCTGGATTATAGCTACAGTTGAGTATTCATATCTGCACTGTTTGCACTTCTGGTACTGAGTAATCTCTGATATCCAGCGTCCAAAACGTCTGTTGATGTCCAGCTGAAATCTTGCAGAAAATAGTATTGAAACAAAAGCTTGCAATGAGATTTTTTTTCTCTCCTTTTTCACCATACTCTTAAAATAATTCTTGAATAGAATTCTACTTTAAAATGCCAAGGGTTACAAGTCAAACATATGCAGCATGTATTACAATTTATTACCTTGCATTTGCCTGAAATTTTTCCCTCTTGACAACCTTAGGTAAATCATGTAACATATTTTATAATATATGAGGGCTGGCTCTTTGCTGAGGACACTACTTGGTGAGCAAAGTCCGCTACTATTGGCTGCAGCCTAGTAGTTGTTCAGCTCCCCAAAGACCTTGAGTTCTGCATAGTTAGATGGCAGTTGAATCGCAGTAGAACAGGTATTTATAGAAAACATATGCAAAAAGGTTGATGGCTCTTCCAATTGTTCGAGCCAGGAACTGACAGTTAAATACAAATTGAGAGCAGCAAGTTTCACTTTCCAGCAAATTTAATCAATGAGGGCCTCATTTTCTCATTTCATTTGAATATATTCAGTGCTTCCTCAGAATATGTTAGTTTGTAGTGAGGATATTTTTTATTCTTGAAGGCTCATTATTTTACAGTAGGGTTACTGAACCCGGAACAGGCAGTGTAGATTACTCCAAGAAGTATTAATCAAAATATACAAAGCAAGAGGGATTCCGGAGAGTGCCAAATAGGCATTTGCTGTTAGCTGCGAACAAAAATACATTTATGGCTTTTATTACAAAAGGTATTATGGGTAATTTATTTTTAAATCGAGCTTCTAACACCATTAACTAGCGCATTATTTAATGTACTCCCTCTGCAACTTGACTTTTACAGGTCTGTCACAGAATTAATTTGTTTTAGAGAATTGATATCTCAATCCCTTGGACCGATTTAAAACTAAAATTTAAATGAAAGGATATCACTTGTTACAAGTGCTGAAGCAGTAGATTTTATTTAACAAATCTCTTATTGAGTTGGTAAGGAGGTCTTTCCACTACTATGGTAACTGCAATTATTTCCTGTGGTGTTGCAAATTCCGACTTTTAATTATTTTAATGTTTTTTTTAATTGAAAATCTTTGTTTTCAATTTACACATAGAATTGTAATGTTAAGCATGTTGTAACATTTGATAATGACCTTCATTTTTTTTTACTGTAGCCTTGTTCCAGTGTATGAAATTGTTTAATATGATGCTTCATCTTAATTATTTATTGAATTAATTTAAATGAAATTTAAAAAAACATCATTTATTATAGTTTGAGATTGTTTGACATACTACATTTTTACTTTTACGTTGCTCAAGTAAAAACACAGCTGTATGAATAGATCATTTTATCTATACCTGAATATGATATATTGTAATAGTTGTAAATTGAAAAGAATAAAAAGGTTTACAGCCCTTCCCTTTTCACATTGTCGAAACATCACAACTTTTCTGCAGCTACGACAGAAAGGGTGCAAGACACATGCTGTGTACTGTATGTCAGCAAAAATTAAAAATACATTTTCTTGTATAATGGGCAGCCCCTGGCCAGTTCTGTGAAGGACTTTGTTCAGGTCACAATGGTAATTTGTGCTGAATACATTGAAAGCTCACCTTAATTGAAGATGGTTTTGAATTTCTCTTTTTCTCTCCTTCTTCCTCTTTTTTCATGTCCCACTGTGAGGGAAAGTAAAGACCAAAATAAAAAACTTAAATTGTCTCTTGCAATGTGCCCTGTCTTTATTCTATTCTTGTCGATATTCAAATATCTTTCCCTGCTTAATTAAACAATTTCTCTTTATAAACATCATCTCCATCCAAGTTTTCGTTTTTCTGGCTGAATTCTCATCTGAAAATACATTTTCTGAAAAATGAGGGCAAGAATCAGTTGATTCTTAGACATCAAAGGGCAGGAGGGCTGCTTGGCAGACTTATAGAATATACACAGTTGGTTTTTGATCTTTTCAGCTCCAATGCAAATATTCTTGTGGGTCCTCATCAAAGCTATTGTTTATTGATTCTTGACATTAAAAACATAGGAGCTGCCACAGTGTAGGCAGGTCATTTATGTAAGAAATAAATATTTATTCTATTTTCTGTAATACTTTTATAAAAACCAAGCTGTCAGTGCATATTAGTGAAAAGGCTATGTGAAATTTATTTTAATATTACGACGGCAATTGATGAGCTAACAATAGTTCAGTCTTTTGTCATTGCATGAATGTAATCTTAATTATGACATGATATTTTTGGTACTGGTTTTGATTTTCAACTGCACACTAAAAAACATGAAAAAAGCCCTCATACTAGTGCTGTCTCTATAAAACAGTGTGTATCGATCAAACTTATAGGCCCATATCTTTCTGCAGTTTTACTGCAAATCTTACATACCAAAGTATGCTTTCTTGTCAGCAGTCACTGGTGCTCATAATCTTCCAGATAAACTGATTACCAATTAATAATTTAACCTCTCTCTGTACAGAGTATAATATATATTTGGCTTTTTATTCCATATTTTTGTTCTATATAATAATATATTTTTAAATAATATATTTTTAAATATTTACCCTTTGTATTATTTAGTTTTACATATTTGTCTCAACTGCTGATGTCCTTTTCAAACCTAAGTGGTGGAACGACATTCCCACTGATGTCAGGACCGCAGGATGTACTACTTTACTTTTGTAATGTTTACATTTAATGTTGTATTGATTGTAATACTGCACTTTTGTTATGCTTAAATTGCTGATTGTGTAAACTGTAAGTCACCCTGGATAAGGGCATCTGCCAAGATAATAATAATAATAATAATAATAATAATAATAATAATAATAATAATAATGCATATGTTACTAACATTCCTATTGCGTATTTGTAGCTTTGTCTATGTACATTACCGACCTATCCTTACTTGTCTCTGTGGCAGTTTTAGGTAAGATATTAATCTCTCAGATTGTATATCTATTATATGTGTCTCCAAAGATACATTGTGCATCAAAAGCACACAGTGCATTAAGTTTTAAACAAGTTAGTTACAAATAATTCATTCTAAAAGCTTAACAATCCCAGAGGCAAAAGTGATTAGTTAAAAGTTGTCATTTTGATACAGGAAAGGTTAATTCATAATTATAAGAGGCTAAAACTGGGGAACTGGAAACATAATTTTTATTAATGCATATACCCACTTTCAGCTGCAGTGAAATGGAGAAAACAAATGCACCTGACCTTTCTTTCTTTCATTAGCCTATATATACAGTGTAGTTTATTTCATCTCAAAACTTTGAATTGTGTCTCTGTCTTGAATTGTTGTAATATTATATATATATATATATATATATATATATATATATATATATATACACTAACCTAAAGGATTATTAGGAACACCTGTTCAATTTCTCATTAATGCAATTATCTAACCAACCAATCACATGGCAGTTGCTTCAATGCATTTAGGGGTGTGGTCCTGGTCAAGACAATCTCCTGAACTCCAAACTGAATGTCTGAATGGGAAAGAAAGGTGATTTAAGCAATTTTGAGCGTGGCATGGTTGTTGGTGCCAGACGGGCCGGTCTGAGTATTTCACAATCTGCTCAGTTACTGGGATTTTCACGCACAACCATTTCTAGGGTTTACAAAGAATGGTGTGAAAAGGGAAAAACTCCAGTATGCGGCAGTCCTGTGGGCGAAAATGCCTTGTTGATGCTAGAGGTCAGAGGAGAATGGGCCGACTGATTCAAGCTGATAGAAGAGCAACTTTGACTGAAATAACCACTCGTTACAACCAAGGTATGCAGCAAAGCATTTGTGAAGCCACAACACGTACAACCTTGAGGCGGATGGGCTACAACAGCAGAAGACCCCACCGGGTACCACTCATCTCCACTACAAATAGGAAAAAGAGGCTACAATTTGCACAAGCTCACCAAAATTGGACAGTTGAAGACTGGAAAAATGTTGCCTGGTCTGATGAGTCTCGATTTCTGTTGAGACATTCAGATGGTAGAGTCAGAATTTGGCGTAAACAGAATGAGAACATGGATCCATCATGCCTTGTTACCACTGTGCAGGCTGGTGGTGGTGGTGTAATGGTGTGGGGGATGTTTTCTTGGCACACTTTAGGCCCCTTAGTGCCAATTGGGCATCGTTTAAATGCCACGGCCTACCTGAGCATTGTTTCTGACCATGTCCATCCCTTTATGACCACCATGTACCCATCCTCTGATGGCTACTTCCAGCAGGATAATGCACCATGTCACAAAGGTCGAATCATTTCAAATTGGTTTCTTGAACATGACAATGAGTTCACTGTACTAAACTGGCCCCCACAGTCACCAGATCTCAACCCAATAGAGCATCTTTGGGATGTGGTGGAACGGGAGCTTCGTGCCCTGGATGTGCATCCCACAAATCTCCATCAACTGCAAGATGCTATCCTATCAATATGGGCCAACATTTCTAAAGAATGCTTTCAGCACCTTGTTGAATCAATGCCACGTAGAATTAAGGCAGTTCTGAAGGCGAAAGGGGGTCAAACACAGTATTAGTATGGTGTTCCTAATAATCCTTTAGGTGAGTGTATATATATATATATATATATATATATATATATATATATATATATATATATAACATTAACTCATATTAACTATAAACAGCACCACTTTCTTGGTAACTTTTGTCTTTAGCCTCTAATTTGCATCTTGGATTTGTTCTACGCTGCTGCTCAATGCTTTTCAGTGCCTCTGGGTTCTGTAGAGGACCATGTTTGAAGTTCTGCAAGTGGATCTTATTATTCCTGTTTTAAGCACTCCTGACTTGTTTTATTTTCTACAGAACACAACCGGATCTTCACCTGGGGCAATGGCACGAGTGGGCAGTAAGTATGCTTTTGGTGTTTAAAATCTTAATGGATCTGTGACTTAAAATCAGCTGAGGACATATACATATTCTTTACTTCCTCTTCTTCATATCGTTATATAAGAAGTATAAAATAACTTGCTATAGCTTATTATAAAAGAGTATAATTTATTGCAGTCCAATTTATCCATATAGCTCATTAGGGAGGGTAACCACATGTGATAATTGTAAATGAAATGGTATCCTAAATAATTAAGTGAAGACACACTGTCTAGAATTGAAACTGAGTTTGGACTAGTAATACAACTCCAAGTAAATCTCCTCTCACTGCCTATCTATCCATTATTATTTATTAATTTGGCACACATCTTTAGACAAAACATTTGCAGGTCCAAACTTGAATGTACTTAATGTATAGATATATTTTAGATAGAAAGTTTTTAAATAGTTTAATCACAACTGTGATGATGAACACTTCAGCAGAAGTCTATTTTTTCTTCCCTTTTTTCTTACTTTCTTTGTGTTTAATGAGAGGTCATGCCACAGGGAGACACACATAAGAACATAAGAACATAAGAAAGTTTACAAACGAGAGGAGGCCATTTGACACAGCTCCTCTGGTTTTTGAAGACTTGAATCAAGTCCCCATATAGTCTTCAGTTCCCTCAGTCTCTCAGAAGGATATTCCCTTCAAACCTGGAATAAGTTTGGTTGCTCACCTCTGAACTGCCTCTAGAGCAGTGATTTCCCATGGTTGTTTTCGTCTTCAGATCTGTCAGGGTTCTCACAGTCATGGAAAATCCTAGAAAAGTCATGGAAAATGACCACAACAAATCATGGGAAATAGCTACACATATACACAGTCAAACTAATTTACAACATACATGGGATATAATGTACACTCTGGTTGCGTTCTTGTACTACAAATTTACGTAATTCTGAACAGAATCTGACCATTCAGACAGTAAATTCACAGTATTTGTCTAGATTTTGAGCAGAATGACGTAAATCCGTGTACACGATCATGACTAAATTGGTCAGGATCTGCCAGAATGATGATCTCCCTTTTATGTGAAATAAAGCAAATCAAACTTACTTAGTAGGTGCAGGGTACAAAAAAATCCATATAAAGTAAAAAGAAAGAAATACCTGCACACTTATCACAGCTCCAATGCACAAATAAAATGTATTTATGTAACCCATGCTTCACAGGTTTTTAGCAAAGACTTTTCGATCTACACAAGATCTTCATCAGGATATGGATCCTGATGAAGATCTCTTGTAGATTGAAATATTGTTTTTGTGAAATAAATTTCAAATGCTGTTTTAATTGTTGTTTTCTCATTATCATACACATAGTGTTCGGTTTTTATTTAGGAAAAACAAAACAAAAAACAAACACTAAAACCAGGTGAAAATCGGTGCAAAATCAAATTATCGGGTTTAATAAGGTGAACAAAAAAAGGTTTTACTATAGCCTATATCAGTGGTTTTGAAATAATCAAATTAAATGTGTTGAATAGAACAATATATTGTCATGTTTAACCTTGGTGGCTCGGGAACAGGGGACCCAAATGCAGTGCTGGATCGCAGGATGGTTGGACAGGCGTGGGTCGGGTACCGGCAAAGCAGGGCAAACAAGGGCTGGGCAAAGACGTGGTCGTGGTCACGGGCGATGGTCGGAGGAACAGGGCTCGGAGTCGCAGGCAGAGCTGATAAAACTTCGCCCCGACTGAGAGAAGTGAGGGGATTATAAAGGGGAGCAGGAACCAGGCTTGGGAGGTGCAGGGTGAATGGGAACAGAGGGATGGAACAGGAGTGCACATGGGTGACCGGAATGTTAATAGACAAAGTGACGAAAGCAGGGAGAAGGCAGGGAAATGGCGGCACCTAGTGGGGAAAGAGGGGGAGCACTAGGGGACCATGACATATATATTGCTATTATTTAATTGATTTGAAATAAATATGCATATCATACATTTAGCTACTTAATTTAAATGCAAGTTTGAGCATTTAATGTAGGCATTGTTTCTCAACCCAGGTCCCGACAAACCGCGATCTCTTTTAATGTTCGTTCACCTGCGCTTTCAGCTCTCAGTTATTTAACCAAATCTGTAATTGAACAAATTAAGTGATTAATTAGACATTCGCCAGGACCAGTGTTGAGAACCTCTGCCTACATTAAATGCTCAAACTTTATGAAGTGTCCGTTGCATTTAAATTAAGTAGCCAAATGTATGATATGCATATTTATTTTAAATACAGTAAATAATAACAATACATATTGTTCTATTCAACAAATTAAACCACAAACAAGTTCTACAAAAGTTACCAATATACACTGTTTATCCCAAAGCTCACTTTTGCTGAGTTTCTTTCTATGTGCTGCTTTATTCTGTCAGCGCGAACACTGTCCTCAATGCCACAATGCTGACCAACGTCCGTATGTGAGCCAATCATATATCGCGATATGAAACACATGACCTCCAGAAAGCATCTGTATGAGCTGTACACTGCAGAACAGCTTTGATGTGAGTGCTGACAAGAAAATGTTGTAATATCAAACAAGCTTGTAGAGTAGTATTTCATAAAAAATAATTACCAATAAGAGACTGAAAATAATATTGAGTGTGTTTTAAAATGGGTATAAATCAGTAAAATCTAAACTCCTCAAACACAAAAATCGGGTAATGTATTGGTGAAAATAATTTATTATTTTTTGGAAAGAAAGAAAAACAAATCTAAAACTTTTAAGTTTAAAACAAAGCAGTCGTTGAAAAGCAGCATACAGGAAAGCATTACTGTAGGCCCCTACTGAACTGACCATTTGTATGTCATAATGTTTGCATGTATGTTTTTATTAATTAATTTAACTGATTTATAGTAGTTTATATTCAAAGCAATTCAGAATTACTGCTAAAATCATAAAAATACAGATTATTAATGTTGTTTTGTATAGTATCTACTGTAATTAACATTTATACTACATATACATTGACCAGATAGTACTAGGTTTAATTTTGCATTTACATCTTTGTGTACTCTTTATTAGTTGATGGTAGCATGTTTTATTAAAGTATGTGGAGTGGATGGCTGTAAGAGGAGGAGGAGACAAAAGCTGATTTTGTGTTTTTTTTTTCAATTGTGTTTATCAGTTTCCTCATTATTTTCTGTGTACATTTCCAACTTTCCAGCATTTTTGTTGTAAATTAATAAATAATTTAGCGATGGAAAATCAGAAAATGATCATGGAAAAGTCATTGAAAAGTCATGTAAAAAAACAATCTGATTTCCGTGGGTACCCTGATCTGTGTGAAATATGTAAAAATTACCTGTTTTATTATCATCCAGTCATATGTACTCTATTGTTATTACATTGACACTCTCTCTATAACAATAACAATAATCTCTTAAAATTTGTTGCAGATAATGCAGACACATGTTATAAGTGAATGCCATTAAAATAGAATAAATACAACAAACTCAATTAGCTTTCTCATATCCATCCATCCATCCATTTTCAAAACCGCCTATCCTGGTGAGGGTCGTGGGGAAGCCGGAGCCGATACTTTCTCATATGTCATAATTAAAAAAAAACGTTTTATTTATCTTCTTTCATTTCTGTAATACTTTCAGAGAGGGGACAAAAAGTATCAGTTAAAACGTATATATGTGACTGTGTACAGGGGTTTATTTCACATTTGTTTTGTGAAACATTCCCATAATGACATCCTCAAGCAGCTAGAGGCTCCGAATAGTGATTCACAAATACTTCAATGCTCAAACACATACACAGCAGCTTCTAAAATTGCTCCTTTTACCTTGATTCTTTAACTTGAATACGTAGATTCCATTACTCAAGAGGATACAGTGTATTCTAGTCAGAAGTTGCTAAATTCCAGACACCCACTTTGAGAGCAAATGGGTTCGTGTTGAGTTACACAACTTCACTTGATTTGAAATGCATACCATGTTGACTGCACTGAAAAAAGTTTCTGCTGGAGAAAAGTATCATGACCCCTCTGACTATTTCTATTAAAGTATAATCTCAATTAATATATGCCCACAGCCTAATAGGGAGTTTTATTTTCTCCCACAAATTGAAGATAAGATTGCTAGTTGTTTATTTTTCTTGTCCATCTGCAAAATAATGTGTTCTTTAAGAGTGTATATACAGGTCTTTCAAGTATTAGAAAACATTTTAATTCTGGACCACTGTGTATATCACATTATGTATGTGTTTTATTGACCATATTTGCTCACTGTGTATTGCATTTCACATAATTATCTTCATTTTTCAAAAATGCAAACTTACTGGAATATATAGGGCTGTTTTCACCAAGATCATCCTGAGTCCTGGGCTACCTAATTTTATTTTAGGTAGGGTAATCCAGAAGTAGTGCTAATCAGTGTCTGTGAAACCCACTGTTAAGAGTCTAATAGTTGACTTAATATTTAAAATTGACAATTCAAAATCTCGTAACATAAATACATTTGAATACAATAAACATATTTTAATATAAACCCCGTATAATTTGTGTGTGTGTCTGTGTTTCGCCACAGCTCTGGATTGTGTGTGTTGACTAGCCATTTAGTTTACGAGGTATATTTTTGGCCTGCCAGGCATTGTCTACTAATAGGATATTTGTTAGTTGGAATTTATAATTGAATTTCGGGAGTAGACAACTCTGATTCAGCTCTTGCTTCCAGTAACCCAATATATAAATTATAAATACCCAGTCTTTTTCACATGCCCCATCATCATTTCACATCATTCAAGTGCTCCGCTGCACACCTGCCAGCTCTCTGCTTATCTGTGTTGCGTCCTCTGCTCTCCTGCCTTTCGTCCAGACGATTGCTTACCGCAATGGATGCTTCACTGTGGATTCCGACACCTTTTTCCATCAGGAACCTGCCATTCCTCCCATTGCCTTCTTGCTGTGCTGTGGCCCCCAATCCCAAATTTATCAACGTCGTTCCTTGGCTCTCCTCTCCCCCAGTTCCCTGCGTGTCTCTGCCTCTGGATCTGTCGGTCCCGCAAGCCCTACTCCTGGTTCTTTCTCCGCCGTCCAGCAGTGGTTCTGGCTCCTTTCTCCCTTCCTCGGATCACAGCTGTCTCCTTCTGGCTTCCACTTCCTTAGCTCCTGACGTCAGGGATTGGACCGTCGCTCGCCTGCCCCAGGTTTTGCGGTTTGGCATTCTTGCCGTCTTACCCAGCCTCAGGTATTTTTTCTCTATGCAGGTACTCTCCTTGATGTTCGGCCTGTGCCCAGCACCCCCCATGGCCACCTGGATGCCCCGCTGTCCTCTCCGTCCATCATACCGCCCCATCCCATGGCCTGCCCCCTGCCCAGCTTGCAAATAAATAAATAATAATAATCCACAATAATCATTCTGCTTTACTCCATCATTAAAAATCAGTCTGTTCCTTCAAGCCTCTCTGTTCTTGAGAAGCTGCCCATTCAGCGCCTCGACCCCTTCTTCCGCCTCCATGTATCAGGCTTCCTTCCTCACTGCACAGATTCACAATTTGGCCTTTAAACTAAATAAAATGGACCCATCAGGAAATTATTTTAAATAAAATTTGCCTCATTCCCATGAGCCTTTCAGCCCAAGTAACACATTAGGGACACCAAGCAAGCACTTATATATAGACCATGAGAATAAAATCTGCATTGGCGGTACAGGAACTGGTTTAACTCTTTTTGGGGTTTGATGATCTGCATCTGGCGCCAGAACGTCATTCCCTCAGCCAAGCAAGTTCAGCCAAACCTGTACATTTAAACCTCACACCCTATCACTACTGGTGTTGTAAAACTACTGAATTGTAAGAATGGGCTAACCACTAACACTTAATTGAAACTGAATCTGGAACTCTTTCTCTCCAAAAAACACTTGCAGGCTGGGGAGTGGAGAGAAAACTGTGGAAGACAGACCCAGGGAAGTGTTTCTGCCCTTCAGGGATGAGGATGGGGTTGGATGTGATGAAATTGCTGGGGTATCTTGTGGAAGTCGTCACACTTTCATCTGGACCAAATCGGGAGACGCATTCAGCTTTGGGAATAACTTCTATGCTCAACTTGGGTATGACTTCAGGAAAGAGAACTTCAAGGAACATCAGGTAAAAAAGTGGAAATGGAAGTTAAAATTGGTGTAGCTTTCACTAGAGACTAAACAAATAGATTTCTGAACATGTTGTCACTTGCCAGCTCAATCAGTCACTGCAGAAACTTGTGAAATCATTACTATGCTGATATAAACATGCATTGCAAACATTCCTTACATATTATTAAATATTATTTCAATATTAGTCCTGTATACATTTTATTGAAAAATCACATTATATGTACCCTTTATTTTCTTTTTACACATTTCCTGTAATTACAATAGACATGGATGTTACCTTGCAAACAGAATAATGCCAGCTAAATGCAGTTCTCTGCATTGTCATTGTAATGGGGCCCATGTGATATATGAGCACGTTACAAGTGACGTAACCCCTCAGTAAAATCAGTACAGTGTTGAGCGGGTGCATGATAATTCGTCCCTGTAAATTTGTTCCGTGACAATTCATCCCTACGATAATTGGTCCCCGCATCAATTGGTCCCCGTGTCAATTCGCCCATACAGCAATTTGTCCCCGACGACAATTCGCCCCCATCATTATATGTTCTTCACTTGAGCATTTGTAACCATGAGTGCATTAATTTACTGTAGAGCCATAGAACACACATATGTGTATATACACCGATCAGCCATAACATTATGACCACATGCCTAATATTGTGTAGGTCACAAAAAAGCCCTGACCTGTTGAGGCATGGACTCCACTAGACCTCTGAAGGTGTGCTGTGGTTTCTGGCACCAAGACGTTAGCAGCAGATCCTTTAACTCCTGTAAGTTGCGAGGTGGGGCCTCCATTGATCGGACTTCTTTGGCCAGCACATCCCACAGATGCTCGATTGGAGTGAGATCTGGGGAATTTGTCAACACCTTGAACTCGTGATTCATCAGACCAGGCCACCTTCTTCCATTGCTCCGTGGTCCAGTTCTGATGCTCACGTGCCCATTGTAGGTGCTTTCGGCAGTGGACAGGGGTCAGCATGGGCACCCTGACTGGGTGCACTGTGTGTTCTGACACCTTTCTATCAGAACCAGCATTCACTTTTTCAGCAATTTGAGCTACAGTAGCTCGTCTGTTGGATCAGACCACACGGGCCAGCCTTTGCTCCCCACATGCATCAATGAGCCTTGGCCGCTCAAGACCCTGTCACCGGTTCACCACTTTTCCTTCCTTGGACCACTTTTGATAGGTACTGACCACTGCAGACCGGGAACACCCCACAAGAGCTGCAGTTTTGGAGATGCTCTGACCCAGTGGTCTAGCCATCACAATTTGGCCCTTGTCAAAGTCGCTCAGATCCTTACGCTTGCCCATTTTTCCTGCTTCTAACACATCATCTTTGAGGACAAAATGTTCACTTGCTGCCTAATATATCCCACCCACTGACAGGTGCCATGATAACAAGATTATCAGTGTTATTCACTTCATCTGTCAGTGGTCATAATGTTATGGCTGGTCGGTGTATATACTCAGCAAAAAAATAAACGCTCCTTTTTCAGAACACTGTATTTTGAAGATAATTTTGCAAAAATCCAAATAACTTTACAGATCTTTATTGTAAAGGGTTTAAACAATGTTTTCCATGCTTGTTCAATGAACTATAAACAATTAATGAACATGCACCTGTGGAACAGTCGTTAAGACACTAACAGCTTACAGACGGTAGGGAATTAAGGTCACAGTTATAAAAACTTAGGACACTAAAGAGACCTTTCTACTGACTCTGAAAAACACCAAAAGTAAGATGCCCAGGGTCCCTGCTCATCTGCGTGAACGTGCCTTAGGCATGCTGCTATGAGGCATGAGGACTCCAGGGCAATAAATTGCCATTTAACTGCAGGAAATTACATATTAAAAAAAATAATAACAGTGTACACATAAGAAAATAACAAGTAACGAACCCAGATCATCAGGTTTACAGTGCTGTTCCTTAACCACTGCACCAACTGATGTACAAGTTTAATATCAAACCTATTTTATGTAGCCTGCAGCCGTCGCTGCCAGCTCTTGTGACTAATTGTATAAAACCTAATTATTGTGGTTACAGTCTCAAATGAATGTATCAATTACAGACATACATTATAAAAAATAGTACAAAATAATTGTGTGTGTGTGTATTTATAAATATATTTATATAGCCTGCCTACTATATATACACATATGTATGTTCTATGAGTCTACAATAAGTGAATGCACTCATGGTTACAAATGCTCAAGTGGAGAATGTATAATGGTGGGGGCAAATTGACGTAGGGATGAATTGTTATAGGGACGAATTGACACAGGGATGAATTGTCACCGGGGCAAATTGTCGGGGGGTGAATTGACGTGCTCCCGTGTTAAGCCTCCCACATTGGGAGACCTGGTCTTTTGGCATAGCAGGTTTAACACTCTACTGGTTGGAGCTGCTGCTGTGCGGAGCGCTTGGAGAGGCGCCTGTGGTTAGCAGTTCGAATCCTGATGGGGGTGTTCCGACAGCACTAGCTACATAATTTTTCTGAATGTATTTTTAATAGATATAATAGTTGCGTTGGACATCACATTTTCTAAACAATCTTTTCAAAAGTACTTTGGGAATATTCAAGGGCTTTTGTAATGGTCATTGTTGCTAAAAGGAACATAGCATTTTCATTTCAGTTGTACAACTTAAATGTTCACAGACACACATACTTACTGATCAAGTTTACCATAACTTAGTGCCATACAATTTAATTTTCATTTTTCATTATAAAACAGCTTGATTAATCTCTCAGCCTGTTCAGTTCAGTTAAATGCTAAACACCAGCTTAGATCAGAAAATTAATGAGCCAAGAAAATGTTCAGAGAAATAATTTGGATAGAAGTTGCTTTCTGATTAGTGGAAAGATAGGAAAAGTAATCTTGTAATTAACAAGTTTTTAAAAGGTTCCTTACTGTTTTAAGTTATATCTGTTTGCTCAACATATGACGAGAAGAAATTGACACTGAAACTTCATAGAAATGCTGCTGATAGGTTCCTGCGTGCTATAACGAACTTGGTCCTCCCCCTCCCACAGCTCAAGCTCACCTCACACATGCTGCATCTGCCACCTAACATTATACTTCTGGTCAGAAATAGTTCCCAAAACTGTGTATCCAAACTGCCGTAAGGGAGGACTAATGGCACATGCTCGCAGGAGAATAAACAATGGAGTGATGCAAGTTCTTCCCATGTGGCCGAAGAGAGCTACCAGGGAGCTCTGCAAGCACAGCCTGCTGGGCCTCAAGGGACTCCATAGGAAACACACTGGCTGACAGGGACTAGGATAGGGACTCTTGACACTGGACCATCAATGGGCACTGAGGCAGAATGGGAAACCGTTGAGGAAGGGGATCGCACTTCACCATTGGGTGTCAACATGGGGGGATTGAGCGTGCATGGATTACATCAAGAGTTGAGAGAGCCCATCAAAAACAAAAACATCACATTGAAAGCGTGTTGAGCATTGAGATGGTGTCGATCGATGTGGCAAATGTTAACGGGTGTAGAAGGACTGGGAAACATATTAGGATATATTAAATTATTAGGAACTGGTAAATGTCAACATTGAAATCTCTGCAGTTTATTGCGGGTTAATTAGAATCAGCTCAACACAACAATCTACAATACAGTCGTGTCTTTCTACTCTGGTGGAAACACCAACCTGCGAACTCATTCTCAATTCTAATATCTACTCGTTGGGCTACTGGAAAACTCAAAGGCTGAGAAATCCTCACTGTTCTGAAGTAAGGGGTGCTATGGATTAGCCCGAAGACGGAAAACCTAACTTGCATTCCACTCCCTTCCATTATCCTTGCTAATGTCCAGTTCTTAATGAATAAATCTGATGAGCAAATGTGTGCTGTCTGAGAGAGTTTAGGGAGTCATGTGTCCTAGCCTTTACTGAAACATGGCTTAATGAAAGGGATAATGACTCTGACCTGGCTCTAGATGGCTTCGGCACCACACTTCGTCTGGATCATGACTCCTCAATCAAGTGGAAATCCTTAGGTGAAGGTGTCTGTGTGTATGTAAGTCATTACCCAGACCCGATATTGGTTCAGCGGATCATGATTCTGTTCTTCTCTTACCAGTGTACAAGCCAGTTTTATGAAAGGAGACTGCTAAAACATGGACTGTACAGATGTGGTCTGACAAGACCATTGAATCCCTGCAGGGATCATTTGAATGTAAAGACTGGGACATCCATATGACATCCATATGTCCCAGTGTTGATGGGCTGACAGACGTAGTTGGCAGTTACATTAATTTCTGTGATAAGGCAGTAGTGCCAAGACATAACATAATGATATACCCTAACAAAAAACCCTAGGTAACTAAGTCCTTGAAAATGTCCCTAAACAAGAAAAAGCTTGCTTTTCATAAGGGAGACACTATGGAGAAGCATGTAGCCCGTACAGAGGTGGAATGAGATAATATATAACAAGCGTGTTGAGGCAAACTTATCCACTGGTAGCGTCAGATCTGCCTGGTAGGTGATTCAAAATATGGCTGGGCTGCAGAGCAAGTCTGGCGGTGAACACATCACCTGTGGCAAATTTAACAGCAACTTAGGTACTTAATGATTTTAATTCAAGGTTTGGTGTGCATGACTTCAAGGCAGAAAGTGAACAGCTCAGCTCTTTGTTTGCCACTGAGTAGAGGTACTCAGAGCCTTTCAATTGACTCCACTCAGGAAAAGTCCTGGCCCCGATAGGGTAAATGGGAGGGTCCTGAGGTCATGTGCCAGTCAGTTATGAAATTTAATCTGCTATAGAGGGAATAGGGGTGTTTAGGTTCCTCAACTTCATATATAAGAACATAGGAAAGTTTATAAACGAGAGGAGGCCATTTGATCCATCCTACTCGTTAGATGTCCATTAATAGCGAAGTGATCTAAGGATCACTTCCAATCTATGTTTGAATGTTCCCAAATAGTTTGCTTCATCCACATTGCTGGGAAGTTTGTTCCAGATTGTGATGACTCTCTGTGTGAAGAAGTGTCTCCTGTTTTCTGTCTTGGATGCCTTTAAGTCCAGTTTCCATTTGTGTCCCTTGGTCCGAGTGTCCCTGCAGATCTGGAATAGCTCCTCTGGTTTGATGTGGTAAATGCCTTTCATGATTTTGAAGACTTGAATCCCTAGGTCTTTCTCATGTGTTACTTCTTCCAGTTCTGTTCCTCCCATAGTGTAATTATAGTGGACATTTTTATTACCTGCATGTAATACCTTGCACTTTTTCACATTGAATTTCATCTGCCAGGTGTTGGCCTACAACTGAATATTATCTAAGTCCCTTTGAATAACTTGTGCTGCCGAGATTGTATCTGCTGAGCCACCTATGTTAGTATCATCTGCAAATTTGACAAGTTTTCTAACTGTCCCAGAGTCCAGATCATTAATATAGATTAGAAAATGCACAGGCCCTAATACTGATCCCTGTGGAACTCCACTAACAACCTCACTCCAGTTAGAAGCAACTCCTCTTATTGACACCCTCTGTTTCCTTTACAACAACCAGTTCATAATCCATCTATTTACATTACCCTGAATGCCTACAGCTTCCAATTTGAGGATCAGTCTTTGGTGTGGAACCTTATCAAAAGCTTTTTGAAAATCTAAGTATATCATATCATATGCTTTCACATGATCTACAGCTGCAGTTGCATGTTCAAAAAACTCTAATACAATAGTAAGACATGATCTGCCTCGTCTAAACCCATGTTCACTATATATCTGGAGGAGTGACGAATCCATGCTCGTTTGTTATTTGTTGGCTTTTAATACCATTCAAGCCCATCTACTGGCTAAGAATCTTGTTAGGTTTTGAGTTGGATCCATGTCTGGTGGGGTGGTTGCTGGAATTTCTCTCAGACAGGGCGCAGAGAGTCTAGGTTAATGGGGTCCTCTCTGAGGAACATCTCTCCTCCACAGGATCTCCCCAGGGCTGTATCCTCTCCCCCTTGCTGTAAATTCTATATATAGACAATTGTAGGAGCCACCATGCCAACAGGTACATTATAAAGTATGCAGACGACTCTATGGTCCTCAGTCTGCTACAGGGGGACAAGTCGGAGCAGACTCGATGTTAATAAAACAAAACACATGCTTATTAGTTATAGGAAACAGACACTCAGTCCTATTCAGACCATTATTGTCAGCAAACCAGTTGAAATCGTGTCCGTATATTTAGGTACAATAATTGATGATAAGTTGCAATGGGAGGAAAACATCAATGCCATTCACTCAAAAGTGCCGCAGAGACTCATTTATAAAATTAATTTAACATAGATGAGTAAGTGATGATATTGTTTTACAGGTCTTTTATTGAATCGGTTTTAACCCTTGCCATCATCTGCTGGTTTGCCAATCTGAAAAGGGGAAGGCAAAATTGCAAAGGGTGGTTAGTGTAGGGTCCAAGATTGTGGGGGTGCCTCAAAAGTCTCTCTTGGTATTATGTGAGAGTCATGTGGTCCAGAAAGCATGCTCAATCCAGGTGGACCCCTTCTACCCATTGACCTCTGAGTTTGAGCTGTTGCCATCTGGGAGGAGATACAGGGTACCCAGACTCCTCAAGACTACTCGAGCATGAAGCTCTTAACTTTTAAGTTGATGGTGATGACGATGATGATAATGAGTCATGTATTTATTTTTAAGATGGTCAATGTACACTCACCTAAAGGATTATTAGGAACACCATACTAATACTGTGTTTGACCCCCTTTTGCCTTCAGAACTGCCTTAATTCTACGTGGCATTGATTCAACAAGGTGCTGTAAGCATTCTTTAGAAATGTTGGCCCATATTGATAGGATAGCATCTTGCAGTTGATGGAGATTTGTGGGATGCACATCCAGGGCACGAAGCTCCCGTTCCACCACATCCCAAAGATGCTCTATTGGGTTGAGATCTGGTGACTGTGGGGGCCAGTTTAGTACAGTGAACTCATTGTCATGTTCAAGAAACCAATTTGAAATGATTCGACCTTTGTGACATGGTGCATTATCCTGCTGGAAGTAGCCATCAGAGGATGGGTACATGGTGGTCATAAAGGGATGGACATGGTCAGAAACAATGCTCAGGTAGGCCGTGGCATTTAAACGATGCCCAATTGGCACTAAGGGGCCTAAAGTGTGCCAAGAAAACATCCCCCACACCATTACACCACCACCACCAGCCTGCACAGTGGTAACAAGGCATGATGGATCCATGTTCTCATTCTGTTTACGCCAAATTCTGATTCTACCATCTGAATGTCTCAACAGAAATCGAGACTCATCAGACCAGGCAACATTTTTCCAGTCTTCAACTGTCCAATTTTGGTGAGCTTGTGCAAATTGTAGCCTCTTTTTACCTATTTGTAGTGGAGATGAGTGATACCCGGTGGGGTCTTCTGCTGTTGTAGCCCATCCGCCTCAAGGTTGTACGTGTTGTGGCTTCACAAATGCTTTGCTGCATACCTCGGTTGTAACGAGTGGTTATTTCAGTCAAAGTTGCTCTTCTATCAGCTTGAATCAGTCGGCCCATTCTCCTCTAACCTCTAGCATCAACAAGGCATTTTCGCCCACAGGACTGCCGCATACTGGATGTTTTTCCCTTTTCACACCATTCTTTGTAAACCCTAGAAATGGTTGTGCGTGAAAATCCCAGTAACTGAGCAGATTGTGAAATACTCAGACCGGCCCGTCTGGCACCAACAACCATGCCACGCTCAAAATTGCTTAAATCACCTTTCTTTCCCATTCAGACATTCAGTTTGGAGTTCAGGAGATTGTCTTGACCAGGACCACACCCCTAAATGCATTGAAGCAACTGCCATGTGATTGGTTGGTTAGATAATTGCATTAATGAGAAATTGAACAGGTGTTCCTAATAATCCTTTAGGTGAGTGTATATCGGATTTGATATATTTATGTCTATTTTAGGTTGTGTTTGTTATATATTTTGTATGTCTGGTTTTGAACTGCTGTGCACCAATTGTCCCTTGGGGACAAGAAAGAGTTATGCCTTGGTTCTACTGGCTTAAGCGTCCGTGCCATGCCGTACCGTGCCATGCCGGATGCGTCCCAGAGCTTTTTGTAAAACCAGGCCATTGTAGCAAGTCTGTCCCCTGTTGTAGGAGGAGCAGAGTGATTGTGGGTTTGATTTGTGTTTCATTTTAAAAACAAAGACAGAAAACAACACTACGAGTGATAGAGCCTGATGTGGAAAGGACTTTTGTGTATATTTTATTCTTCCTGCTTTACATGATTGGAGATATGTAATAAATACATGTTTCTGTTAAGAGATATTAGGAAGAGCTAAACATGTATAGACAACATTAAATTCAGACAAGCATTAAGTTACCATAAGAAAAAGTTTCCATGTGCAACAATACATATAAATATTTGCTATTTATTATTATTGTCATTGTTACTATAGTAATCGTCATCAAGATATGTGCTAGTAGATATTTATTTTAAATGGCACAACTCCCTTAACGTATTACTCTTACTAAAGATTTGTAACTGCAAACAACACTTTTTGGCGTATTATTTTAAATTTACTCAGCAAACGACCTTAACCAGGGCAAGTTACAGTTGAAACAAAATGCACATTTCATGATTAATCATACAGTAACAGCAGCTATAGCAAGTTATAATTGAACTAAAGTGTGCACATCTCAGTCATGGCGTTTATGGACACATTTATTAAACCAGTCTTTAATGTTTTAGATGGAAACCCAGATCTGTTGTATTTATTTATTAATTCATTTAACTTGTAAATGGGCACACGTTAACTAAATCGTGTTCGTACTGATTGTCTCTGTGGGGCTGTTATACACAGACCTGCAAACCATTCACAGGACAACAGCCTGAAACAACGTCCAATTGTTCATAAAATATTAATAAAATTGGCTGCTACCAAACCGATTATTATCCTTGAGTTTATTTTTAACTAGTCACGGCACTGCACCGGTCCTGTGAAATCCATGTTCGGCAAGTTTTTAATACACTGGGATATTAACTATAAGTAGTTACTGTTTCTGTACGTAGATTTCACTCCATGCTGTTAATAAACTGTAACATGGCACTTGAGATCATATCTTCCGACATAATGTAGCTGATCTCTTCCCTGTCTGTCTGCAAGTCACACACACATCTCCGCTTCTGAAAGAGAAGTATTTCCTTAGTGGGCATGATGGACGCTTACAGCCACGTCTGGCAGCATGGAGCTCCAGAGTCAAAGTTAAAGTGAACAGATGGGAAAGGGGCAGCCATTGACTTTCAATAGATTGATGTTTGCAATGGAAGGAATTTCAATTAATAAATTTTGAATAATAATGTATTAATAATTTTAACTGTGAGTGTAATATTCACAGCGAACCTTCTACTGTGCTTGTGGATGGCAAAAGAGGAAATGCAGCCTGTGTGCAGTGAGTAAGCTGTTATGAAGCTTCAGTGTTTCCTGGTTGTGAGGCAATATCCCTTACTCCCTTTTGGGAACTGTTTTCGACAGGAATGATAATTTAATAAAATGTACAGTGCTGTGTCACTAACACTTTGATTCATTAATTGAAGAAGGTTTGATGAACTATGACTTGTTTTGAAAGTGAACCAGTTCTTTCAAAATTCACCACTGTCTCCAAGAACAATCAATGATTCTAAGTTGCATACCTGCCACATTTTGTTGTGAAAATCTCATTGTAAGAGATTGATCTCCAGTTTCCCAAGAAACAATCAATTTGTTTTTGTCAGGAGTAGAATATTCCATTTGGATAAGAAGCTGCATTTGAATATAATGTTCTTGTAAAGTTTATACTTTTAACTGACAATATGTAGAAATAGTTCCAGAAAGGATAGCTTTAAATCAACATTATAGAACACTGTGATCCCTGATATTACTGTGACATCTTAGGTTCCCCCAAGCATAGTATCTGAAATATAAAGGCATGCAAAATCCTAAACTTTGATTGAACCCAGAGTGGAAAAGGGGCAATTTTATATCATTTTTGAAGAGCTATCTATCCTGTAATACACAAGAAGGTAAAACATGGATCACTTTTTCAAATCAACTTTATTTAAGACAAAAATGCCCTGAACTAGACCTTTAGTGCCAACTCTGATTG